>NC_051184.2:99835619-100055618 GCF_013339695.2 Rhipicephalus sanguineus
GAAGTGGTCTCGGGGGCCGAGTAATTTTACTTGTAGCTAAATAATGGCCTATGAGATCGGCATTTTTATTATTTTTTTGCGATTTCTCATCTCTGAGGCGGCTGTTAGGATTCCCCCACTTCCGTTTGCTTCGCTGCGAACCCAAATCAGCCGCAGGGGCCTACGGGAGTGTCCTCTCTTAACCTTTTTGTTATAATACGCTATGCATCATACCGAGTATACACCGTCCTTGGAGCCAGTAATATAAGCACACAGCTTCCATAAGTCATCCTGAGAAGCCTACGTTCTCTATCTGATTATGTTGCAGAGTTAGCCTGCCTCTTTAGGTAACCTTCCTAAAAACCAGCAAAACGAGACATCCTGATAAAAGATATGCTACGGTTACTCTTTATCCTTTAAAGAAACGACTGCAAGCTAACAAAAGTACCTGGAAGGATACGGTTAAATATGTGCTACGAATTGCTTACCATGCAAGCGGCAGGTTCAACCTAAATAGGAACTTAGAGCAATGAACGAATTAATTATTGTAGGAATGGAAAACGTTTATCATGTGTACAGAGGCGGTGGCCAAAACCGTATGTACCTTGCTTTCAAGTAACACGGGTAGATCACTCAAGTTTAAAACGTGCTTCCCCGCCGTGCGCTTCGCATGCGGGATGTACGGTAAGTGTTGCACCGCCTCTGTATAGTTCACCTCGCAATAACGTTGCAGCAGTGTGGATGCTAGACAGCTTATCCATACGAATAAACAATATCTCTCACAATGTGCTCACCCGCGCCGCGTCTTCTGCTCGGCGTCCACATGGCGTCGGTACTCACGCGTGGGGGCGAGTAAAGCCCGCTCACGGCACCATCCAACGCTCTTAGCGTTGGGCAGCAACGGCAGCGCTGGCAAAAAACTTAGAAGGACCAGTCGAAGCTGGATAATTCCACCTCGAATTTATAAAGTCGTCGTCGGGCGCTGCGTGGCCCATGAGATCTAAACCGACGCTTCTCTTTGCGTTATACTTGCATCCTGACGCTTCGACAACGATGTATTCGTGACCATTTCGCGCTGTTCCCTAGATTCAAGCTCGAATTCTCGAGAATGCTTAGTAGGCGTGGCTGAACAAGCAGCTGATCTCAGTGAAAAGGACAAAGCATACCTGATACTTTGTCCTCAAGGTGAGACGACACAAAGCGATAGCTGATTCCCCCGCTTATTTATTGCTGTCAAGGTAGTGGACAAGTCGCAAGGGCGAGTTAGATCGAAGCGAGTGGTCGCGTCTGCATAGGCGCGGGCGCTCCATGTTGTTTCGCTGCCACAGTAACCGGCGGTTACCGATACAGTAATTCAAGGCATGTGACGCACATGCGAACTGTGATTAGCTTATCACGCATCGCTGTGATGTAGCGCGTGCCGAACAAAGGCGGTTGTCTTAACTTTGGGATTTATATTGATATTACAAACTAGAACTGGCTGTTTCGCTGCACAAGCATGTGGCTTGACCACATCTCGTAGTTTACTCCCTGCTGCAACCCACTTCTAATATTGGCTATTGTACAGCTGTTAAAGAGGCGGGCTTCCTCAATGTAGTGAGTGTCTATGGTGGCAATGTAGCCTACCTTTACCCGTTATATATTGAGAATAGTACAGCTGTTAATGAGGTGGGCCCCCTCAACATAGTGGGTGCCTCTGGTAGCACTGTAGCCTTTTTAACCAACAGAAGCCAATGTTGGCCATGATTGACGCTACACTATAGCTTGGATGATATGGTTACTTTTAGAGGCAACTGTAGTTCTGCATTCCTGCAGCAGTAATGCTGCATTTACATACCGAACGTAAGAACCATGAATCCCCATGGCCAGCTGTGCATTACCTGGCGGACGCATGGCGTATTTTGGGTGAGAAATTCGCCTTGAATGCTTACACGCAATGAAACAAGGTGATAAAGCAAGAACAGTGGGAATAACATTCCTTGTGCCTCGATATTGATATGGGGACGCATTACCAACGAAGCTGCATTCGCATTTGTATTTGCATTTCAGCTGTAGACGCCTCTCTGCTCGTTCCTTCGTCGTGAACGACTGCAGGCGGCGACGTTCTTCCTCTGTATTCGCTGTGCAATGCCGACGCCTTTACGCTTGTTCCTCTGGCGTTAACGCGCTGTGTCGCCTCGTCATCACCGGTGTCTCGCAGTACTCTGCGGATTGATGAATGCATGGATGAATGGATGGATGCTACGAGTGTCCCCTTATGCGAGGCGGTGACATGTGCGCCACCACGCCCGAAATGAACACTTCTTTTTTTAGAACCTAATTTCTTCTCTATTTCACCTAGATCGTTCTTCCTACAGAAGAAAGAAAAAACATAAATGAACACCCCAACTTTCGATCTACGGCAGAATGGCCTTATTTTTCGTAACATTTATATGTGTCCTTTTTCCCTACCTCTCCGCCATCATTACTCTAGCCGCCTCGTCTGCAACGCGTCAGCGTTTGAAAATGCCCCGCACCAGGCGCATTTCGCAACCACCGACACGGGAGCATGGCAATAAATATTCGCAACATTGACGCTTTTCTGTGGTGTAAAATTTGCCATGTCGGCTTCTTTGCACATTTAAAGCGCTCTCTAGGCTAACATGTCATCATTTCTATGTCGATTTAACGAGAAAACTTTACATCCGCCCGTCAGTCTCTGTGACACATAACACGCTCAAAAGTGGAAATAGTTTATACTCATATACAGTCAGAACAGTAGTACCTTCCAAAGAAGTGAATGTGGCTCGTACTCTATTTATTTGCCCTGAAGGCGGAACAAAGATGAAAAAAAAAACACGACTGCGTAAAAGCTTGAGAAATTATATTTGGTTTGTTAAAAATACATATATGAAATAATATTCTTCGCGTCGCTTGCTTTGAAACCAGGCTCTCGAAATCAATATATGCATTCATTAAGTTCTATTTCATAGCGGCATTGGCTTTACCACTGACTGGTACAACACTCCTTGTTCAAAATTTTACATTCCTTCAACTCTCTGTCATTCCCAGAATTTCTGTTTTGTTTGCCTTTACATCACATCTGGTTGATCGCTTGACTGTTCATTAGCATTCATTATATTTAGCATGTAACAAGCGAATTATGATTTGTGAAACCTTTAGGCAGTCGTGTTTTTTTCCGTCTTTGTTCCACCTTCCGCAGAAAGAAATAGAGACCGGACCCTGTTTATGTTATTGTAAGGTGCAACCCTATTGACTTGTTATGTGTATCAGCTATATCAACGTTCTCGAATTCCTCGCTTAAAATGTTTGTTAATCGGCTAATCGGTGTTAAGCAGGTGAAGCGCATCCCTGCGCTTCACCCAACTCAGCGTGCGTTCGACCCAACTGAAACACTGCTCGCTGCTCAGGGACCCATGCCTTGGGTCCTTAATTCTTAAACTCGCTATCGTTGGCAATTTCTTGTAATGATATAAGCTGGTGTGCTTTTCAGTAAACTTTTCAGCACTCGTTCTGACCCGCAAAGTTTTATGTTATATCAATGCAGCACAAGCAAGACGAGGAAAAATGCAATTGTGTGAAAAGAGAGAGAGAGAGGAAACACTTTTATTTTGAAAATCCAAGACCGGGTCTGAGCTGTAGGGTGAGGCTTTACTGACCTCCCCTAAGATGGTTAGTATATGGTAAAGAGATAAGGTCATTTGATTACACTTATCTACGCTGTTATGCCAGGGCTCCCAACCAAACTTCCTTGCTTCGACAAGGCATTCAAGCTGGTAGAACGTCTGACGCAACCAGCGTCAAAACCAGCTAATGCAACGAGGCGGGAGCCTTACGCAATCCCCGGCAACTCCGGCGCTGCGTCTGACGCAACCGAAGGAAATCTCTCCCTCAACGCGCGGCAAGCCCTCTCATCCGCGGATCCGGTTCAAGCAAGCGACCAACGGCGGTTCCTGATTGGAGGCTTCGAGCACCTCGCTGATGCAAGCGATCGCCCAGGGCTATAAATGAACCAAGCTGCGCGGAGAGAGAGACAGCGAGCGAAGAAATCCCGGGTCGTCGTCGCACGTCGCACCTATGTGCGAGCCCAATACGCTGTCGGCCCCAGCGCCGAATATGTAACGCCTCTGTATATATGTATATAAATTTTGTCGCCTTGATCGCTCCGTCTATCAGCTCTGCGCAGAAGCAGTCGCAAGCTGGGACACCTGTTACCCAACAGTGGATGGCAGCTGCGGGATCGGCCGGCGTCGGCTACCTCGATGAGGTGAGTGCCTGATGTTTTCCCTTCAGTTCACCAGAATTCTCTAGCACAGGTTATCGTAGTTTAGAGAGGGTTGTGTGAATCATTGGAGTGAGCTTTGATTGTTTCGAGCCAAGTCGGAGCGCTTTGAAACCAAAGTTAATGCGGAGGGTGTAAACACCGCAGGTTGAGAATTGCTTGCGTGTCTTTCTAGTAGACTTATAGGGGATAAGGCGAGTAGATTCTAATGAGGGCAGATAGCAAGAGGCTAGTGTGAACGATGGAGAACCTTAAAGTGAAGGAACTCATCGAAATTTGTGAAGAACTCGGCCTTGCTCTGGGCCGTGCGAAGCGAAAGCAAGCGATCCTTGAGATTATGCAGAAGGAGGGAGTAACGGCTGAGGAAGTCGATGAGGCCTGGGCGGATATCAAAGAACGCCGCGAGGAGGCCGAAAGACGAGAACTTCGTGAGCGTGAGGAGGCTGAAGGAAGAGAACTTCGTGAGCGTGAAGAGGCCGAAAGACGAGAACGTCGTGAGCGCGAGGAAGCCGAAAGGCAAGAACGCCGCGAGCGCGAGGAACGCGAAGAGCGCCTCGAGATGAAAAGAATAGAATTGGCGCTCCGTCAGTGTTCGCAAGCGCCTAGCGTAGCTTCTACGACGGTTCAGGCTAGTGGACATAGAATTCGGGACCAACTGCCACCGTTCGTAGTGGGCGAGGACATGGCGAAGTATCTCGTAAAGTTCGAACACATCTGCGATAGAAATGGCATCGAGCGGTCTCATTGGGCACAGAACCTCTTAGCTCTGCTTCCCGGGGAAGTATCCGACGTGATAACGTGTTTGTCGAGGGAGGCGTTGGAGAGCTATGACGAGGTTAAGGAGGCTCTGTTGAGAAGATATAAATTGTCACCCGAGGCTTTCCGGCAAAGGTTCCGGTGTGAAAAAAGGGGGAATGAGTCATACGTTGACTTTGCGTTTCGTCTTAAAGCCGATTTAATTGAATGGCTCAAGGACGAAGATGTCTATGACGACCGCGATAAAGTGGTAGAGTGCATAGCATTGGAGCAATTCTACCGATGTATCGAGGATGACGTCAAGCTTTGGCTGCAGGCTAAGGTTGGAGAAGTACAGATAAACAAGGCAGCAGAGTTAGCTGAAGAGTACTACACTCGTAGAAACTTGCACAGTAGGGCCGTGCGTGTTGAAAAAGCTAAGGGAAAGGAGGGCTTTTCAAAAAAACCTGATGACCGGAAACCTGCTCCGCACCGTAATTTCAGAAAAGACCCGTCTTTTACGAAGGAGACTGTGAGGGAAGGGCGAACGGCTGCGCAGAAGTCGAGGGAGCTTCCCAAACAGCGCGCTGATACTACACGGGCGTTTGGGTCACGGAAGCCGCTAATTTGTTACAATTGCGAAAAATAAGGGCACATCGCGGTAAATTGTAAACAAAAGGTTGCTTTCGCAACGATCCGTGAATCAGAAACGAACATGCGGTTGTTAGAACCGTATATTCAGGAGATTAGCGTCAATGGGAAAACGTGTCGAGCACTTCGAGACTCAGCGGCAACTATGGACCTTGTCCATTCTTCACTAGTCTCTACGAACGACTTGGCAGGAGAATTCGCATGGATCAAGCAAGTCGACACATCTTGGCGACAAGCCACTGGAGCCGCAATCCGGCCTGGCGACTGGGATCTGTTCGCGGAACAAAGCATAGAGCCAAATGTCCCCATGGCCCTGGAGGTGAACCTGGATGGACCTGGCGAACGAGCACGCCCGGCATCCGAGCCACGTGGAAGCAGCTCGTCTTTCCGGCGCATTGTCTGACGGCGGGGGTGCTTTTATGCCAGGGCTCCCAACCCAAACTTCCTTGCTTCGACAAGGCATTCAAGCTGGTAGAACGTCTGATGCAACCAGCGACAACACCCGCTGATACAACGAGGCGGGAGTCTTACGCAATCCCCGGCAACTCTGGCGATGCGTCTGACGCAGCCAGCGTCAACACCAGCTGATGCAACGAGGCGGGAGCCATACGCCATCCCCGGCAACTCCGGCGCTGCGTCTGACGCAACCGAAGGAAATCTCTCCCGCGACGTGCGGCAAGCCCTCTCATCCGCGGATCCGGTTCGAGCCAGCGACCAACGGCGGTTCCTGATTGGAGGCTTCGAACTACTGGCTGATGCAAGCGATCGCCCAGGGCTATAAAAGAACCAAGCTGCGCGAAGAGCGAGAGAGACAGCGAGTGAAGAAATCACGGGTCGTCGTCGCACGTCGCACCTCTGTGCGAGCCCAATACGTTGTCTGCCCCAGCGCCGAATATGTAACGCCTCTGTATATATGTATATAAATTCTGTCGCCTTGATCGCTCCGTCTATCAGCTCTGCGCGGAAGCAGTCGCAAGATGGGACACCTGTTACCCAACAACGTTTAATGTCATTAGCCAATCTAAGCAAAATATGGTTACACGATCCAGATCTTGCTGCAAAGCTATATGATCTGATGGTGAAGTGATTTCGCGGTAGATTATGCAGTCGTCCGCAAAAAGGTGAATGGATGGCGTGATTTTTGAGGCAAGATTATTTTAAAAATTAAAAATAACAAACGGTCGATTACACTCCCATGTGGGACGCCTGATGTCATCTGCGAGAGCGGGGAAGCTATTGTTATTAATTACAGTACACTGTTTGCGAAAACACAGCAAGTTTCTAAACCAAGAGACTGTATGATAATCTAAGTATAAAGATGACGTAACGCGATTTGGTGGACGATAGAAAACGGAACATACAGTGCTGTTGGCAAGAACAGACAGTACTTCGCAACTATCTGACTCAAAAGAAAATTCAGGAATTGCTTGGCATTCAATATCAGAAAATAAAAGCAGCAAGACAGCTCCTCCTAGACGTCCACATGGGCGGTTAATGAAATACGCCTGATGCATTGGTAGGGTGAACCCTTGTCGTCTGTGTACCATGTTTCGGTTAGCATTAGAGCATCGAATGAAAAGCCGAAGCGATTTACCAACACTGCGAACTCGTCAAACTTGTTGCACGTTGAACGAGCACGGATATGGAAGCACCGCGTGGTATTGCAAGGTAAGAACTCAGAACCAACATTACTTTTCAACTGCTCAGCATTCAATAAACACCAGTGTACTGAGAAGGCATTTCTGGAAGAAAGTGCGCAAACTTCTGACATAATGAACAATTCACTACTGTCCTTCGCCGTTCTGAGTTTCTGGGATGGGACTTGCTGCGGACATGCGACCTGGTGCAATCCGTAGTACGGGTGTTGAAACCTTACGACGCGCAAGCACTTTGCCGTTGCTGCTCCACACATATTTCCATCCAACAACTCTTTTACTAGAAATATCAGCACCCAGCAATTGCTTGTTCTTGCGCGTGAAGTGTTCATTAACGAACACGGATCTCGATGGGCCTTCATACTCAAGGAAGTGAATAGTAAACCGCGCCTTCGTTGTTTTAGCCAGAAGAGCGTTATGTTTGGAATGGCGCGTACAGCGAACAGTAAGGTTCGTTGCCCCACCATTCGATGTCTGGACGATGTGGCAATTATCAATATCTGAGTCGTCAATGATTTCACCCACTTTCAGACCAATGGTTTTGATAGCTGCAATTCAACGTTGTTCAGTTTCTGATACTCCTCTAGTTCATCTATTTTTGTCTTCAGTTTCCGGTTTTCGTCTTCAAGCTGTTTGTTCTTTTCCACCAGTTTTTTCATGTCTATCTTGAGTTCTTCAACATCCTTTTGAATTTCAGACAAACTGTCACTTGTGTCCAAACAGAACTTTATACTCTCCTTCAAGGAACAAATTTCAAGGCGAAGTTCCATACGGAACTCGTCCAATTGTTTCAGAATGTCCTTACTTTCCTTAGACATTCCTTGCAGTGCACAGTCCGCAGAGCACAATAATGCACACTACAAGAGGACATTCAGTAACAATAGTTCGGCAGCGGGGCTCTAGAAGCAGATAATTAGAAGGAAAGGAATTCCTTCTCACATGCAAATATGCAATAATAGGTTCAGATTCGTCCAAGGAGCACGCCGCTGCCGAACTAAGCTCGGCAAAAGGCCGCTGACTATTTTGATCGCTGGGCGGTGGCAGGCAGCAGCATAGAGCATTCCACGCACAAAGTGTCCCTTTGACCAACGCATTTCTTCTTCTCCCGAGGCTCCCAGGTCAACCAACTCTCGTGTGCCCCAACGCGCTTAGCTTAGGGCAGCAAAGGCAGCGCCCGAAAAAAAAAACAACGTGGTGGCATCCGTCGAAGATGCATGGTTCATTCCGCCTAGAATTTTTAAAGCCGTCGTCGTGCACTTCGGATCCGATAGGTTCAAAGCCGGCGTTCGTGTTTCCATTATATTTGCGTCCTGAGGCTTCGACAGCAACGTACCATGGCGATTTTGCACTGTTTGCAAGATTCATTCTCTTGTTTTCGAGAGCAAGGCTTAGCATTCGTAGCTGAAGGAACAGCTGATCTACATATTAAGGACAAAACATATCTTATACTTTATCCTCAGCGACTATACGTGGCGCCGCTTGTCCTTGGAGTTCCAGTTGTTAAATGTTGAGACCCTTTTGAAGGTCTCGAGCCAGGTTTCGGCGTCTTAACATGGCGAACCAAGGAAGGTCGTCTGCTCCCGCGGTGGCCGCATCACGATTGCTATAGGGGACACTGCGGTCGTCACGGTGCCTGTTGTCTTCGTCAACCTGGCTTTTGGCTTTCCCGTTGGAGTCTTTATTGTGGAGGAGTCAGAAACGAGCGCTTAATTGGCGCGCGTCACCGATTTAAGAGGACGACACGAAATCCCAGCGCCGGCGGTTGGCTGTAACGGTGAGCGCGCAACGCGTTCCGTTACGGCTAACCAAAGAAGACGTGTTTTATGATGTTATGGGGTTGGTCGATATGGAAGAATTGAGTAATGACGCCGTGTGAGCAGTGAAGAGTTACGTTACATTCGGTGTCGCCGTCGGGAGGGAACAACGACGATCAGCGCTGGAGTTTGTGTGAGTGTTTCCTGGAAGAGAAGCATTGAAGTTACGTTCAAAGAACTGTGGACTGAATACATTTCGTAAATATTCAAGACAAAGTGTTCTTGAATAGTTTGGTCGCATTTATAGCGCGCGATCTGCTTTGTTTGTTCCCGTTCTTTTAAACACTATCTAAGTTATATTGTAAGTTGTAATTGATACCAGCCGAGTGTGCATGTGTGCGTGATGCTTGTACTGCCTTAATTAAGAATATATTTTGATTGTGTTATCAACTCTTGGCTCTGACTCTGTCCTTGCACCACAACCGGCGTTCGCTGGCGCGCTCAAAGGACGTACTCTAAATTGTCCGCGCTTTCGTGGTGCGTTTCGGGGGGCCGATACGCAAGCCTTTGGAATCTGGGCGGCGATTGCCTCCCCATTAAAGAGACAAGTTAGAGGGGGTAGTCCTTTAAGTCTGTGGCTGGCTCTACTGTCGCTGATGATGTCGGCATCTTCTTGGCCATTTGGGCTGGTTTCACGGCTGGACGGGCGCACGCGGAACACTAACGAACAGCACCTTCGCCATATGTCACGTGGTCGTGACGTTGACGAAGGCAGCAGTCGGCGTGTTCGAGACGACACACTTTATTTGGCCGAACCTCTGCCCGGAAAATTAAAAGAGCGGAGTACAAGCAATTCAAGCTGTATGTACTGTCAGCCGCAAAAGTTTGCGGGATCTGCAGCGCGTGGTGGAGCGACGGAAAACTGCATTGCTGCGTCACCTACCGTGATGCGGCGGGTGTTGAGGCTATCGGCCTCGGCGGTTAGCGACGGCGCGTTTAGGCAACGTGCCGTTGCCGGATCTAATCGCGGAGGTTGCGGCCGATAGCCTCAACATCCCGCCGCTTCCCGGTAGGTGACGCAGCAATGCAGTTTTCCGTCGCTCGGCCACGCGCTGCACACCCCGCAAACTTTTGCGGCCGACAGTAAATACACTAGTTGCGGCGAACAGAGCGTCGGCCGTCGATAATCTGATCTGCGGCTAGGCGCGGCGGCAATTACACATGTGGCATCGAGCATTCGAGTCATATCGCTGGTGGCCGCGCTAGTTCCAGAATAAACTCAACTGTTCCCGTTAGCACGCCCAAGCCTATCAGAATGTTCTAAAATGACCTGGAATTTCCCAGAAATTCGGGCGCGGTTTGCGAAAGGAAGTGGCTATACGTGTAACGGATCGGTTTAATAGAAATACAAAACGGAGCGCGCGTGGCATTATCGAAGAATTATTAATCTATAAATCGATGGTAAGTGTCCTTCAATACGATTATTCTTCACCAGTGCCCGCTTTTGACTAATCGACCTAATCGGTACAACCTTTTCGACTATACGATTTACAAACATACACCCGAGTGACGCAAAAATTCAGAAATCTTGCAGGAATGCCGTGTAAGAGCTACAACCGGGATGTTGCGGCGAGTGCACGGTGGGCGAGTTAGAGTGTCGTGTAAGTGCTGAAATGCTTGTTGGACACCAGAGTGTTGAACAGCAGCTCGATTATCTTCTATCACCTCAAGCTAACGACATAGTCTGATTTTCCGTTTTCTTAGGGTTCATACTACAAGTATGAATCCCTTCACTAATTAATAATAATTTGGTTATTTAAAATTGGAAACATTATTAATAATATTACCCCTTACGCGCTTGTGTTTTTGATAGTTCGACGAACCAAGTCAATAGAGCCGTGCATGAATGTGACCTTCCTCTCAGTGTTTTTGAAAGCGCATCGATGCACAAAAAAAGCAAAATTCGCATCGATAGTGAATAAACCTTAAACCTGCTAGCGGTTAATCGGTAACCGATTATTAAAGCCAATTGGCTACCCCTAGGCCACAACGTTACCTAGCTACAAATCTCGAGCTCCTGCTGCCTTTGGCGTTATCGGGGGGACTTGTGCGCTGTCTAGTCCATCGCCTGCTAACGTTCGCAAGTCGTACGCTTGCTTTCCGAGCAACCACGTGCACGCCCTTGATTCTGACGTTTTCTATGTTTCGATTTTTTGCCAGGGCTATCAGTCGACAGCGGCGTTGCAGACTGAGCCAAATAATGCTGTCGCATTACGACAGACACGATTTTAAGTACTATTATTTAGCTCACTGTCGTCCTGTCGTGTGCTGTGCGACTGCATACGACTAAGGCACCATTAATGCATAAGACAGTGCGAACATCAGCGGGAGACTAAACAGTCATTTGAGCCAGCAACATAAGCACACAGCTTCCATAAGTCATCCTGAGAAGCCTAGGTTCTCTATCTGGTTGTATTGCAGAGTTATCCTGCCTCTTTAAGTAGCCTTCCTTAAAACCTGCAAAACGAGACGTCCTGATAAATGATATGCTATGGTTACTCTTTATCCTTTAAAGAAACGACTGCAAGATAAAAAAATGCCTGGAAGGATACGGTTAAATATGTGCTACGAATTGCGTACCACACAAGGGGCAGGTTCAACCAAAATAGGAACTTAGAGCAATGAATGAATGAATCAATGAAAGGACGGAAAACATAATGTATACAGAGGCGGTGGCCAAAGCCGTATGTTCCGTGCTTTCAAGTAAGACGGGTAGACCACTTAAGTTTAACATATGCTTCCCCGCCGTGAGCTTGGCATGCGCAACGTAGATTAAGTGTTGCGCCGCCTCAGTAAAGTTTTTTTTATTTATTTTTTATTTACAGAATACTGTCAACCCTCCTTGAGGGTTATTACAGGAGTGGAAAAGATACAAACATTATACAAACATACAAACGTTATGCAAGCAAAGTAATGCAATGGCCAATACAAGAGTACATTAGAATAAAACGCACACAAGAGTAATGACATCATCACGTGCAAGCGTCGCGATCATGGGAATCACTAATGTACACAACATACAAGCATAGCAATACATTGCCTACAACCAAAAGATAAAGATGAAATACAACGTTCAAGTGTTCACCCGCAATCACGTTGCAGCAGTGTGGAAACTACGAGATTGCTTATCCATCCAAATAAATAATATCTCTCACAATGTGCTCACCCGCGCCGGGTCTTCTGCTCGGCGTCCACATGGCGTCGGTACTCACGCGTGGGGGCGAGTAAAGCCTGCTCACTGCACCAACCAACGCTCTTGGCGTTCGGCAGCAACGGCAGCGCCGGCAAAAAAACTTAGAAGGACCAGTCGATGCTGGATATTTCCACCTCGAATTTATAAAGTCGTCGTCGGGTGCTGCGTGACCCATGAGCTCTAAACCGACGCTTCTCTTTGCGTTATGCTTGCGGCCTGACGCTTCGACATCGATGTATTCGTGACCATGTTGCGCTGTTTCCTAGATTCAAGCGCGAATTCTCGAGAAGGCTTAGAAGGCATGGCTGAAGAAGCAGCTGATCTAAGTAATAAGGACAAAGCACACCTGACACTATGTCCTCAAGGTGAGATGACTCAAAGCGATGGTTGATTCCACCGTTTATTTATTGCTGTCAGGACAAAGGACAAGTCACAAGGGCGAGTTAAGATCGAAGCGGGCGGTCGCGTCTGCATAGGCGCTGCCGTGGTGCTTCGCTGTCATAATAACCGGCGGTTACCGATACAGTAATTCGAGGCATATGACGTACATGCGAGCTGTGATTAGCTTATCACGTATCGCCGTGATGTAGCGCGTGCCGAACAAACGCAGTTGTCGTTGCGAATTATATTGATATTACAAACAGAAATATATCTTGCTGCGCAGGCATCTGGCTTGCTCCCATCTGGTAGTTTACTCGCTGCTGCAGCTAACTTCTAATATTGAGTATAGTACAGTTATTAAAGAGGTGGGCCCCCTCAACGTAGTGAGTGCCTATGATGGCACTGTAGCCTACCTTTAGCCGATATATATTGATTATAGTGCAGTTGTTAAAGAGGTGGCCCCCCTGAATGTAGTGAGTACCTATGGTTGCACTGTAGCCTACCTTTATCCGATAGATATATTGAGTATAGTACAGCTGTTAAAGAGGTGGGCCCCCTCAACATAGTGAGGTCCTCTGGTGCACGGTAGCCTACGTTTAGCCGGCAGAAGCCAATATTGGTCATCATTGATGCTACGCTATAGCTTGGATGATATGGTTACTTTTAAAGGCAACTGTAATTCTGCATTCCATCTGCAGTAATGCCGCATTTACTCCTGTGTGTGTGTGTGTGTGTGTGTGTGTGTGTGTGTGTTTGTGCTTCCCTCCCTCCCTATCCCATTCCTCTCTTTCTTACTTTTCTGCCTCCCCTTACCCCTTCCCCAGTGCAGGGTAGCAAGCCGGATATGTTTCCTGGTTAACCTCTCTGCCTTTCCGTATTACATTTCTCGTTCTCTCTCTCTCTGCATTTACATACCGAACGTAAGAACCATGGATCCCCATGGCAGCAGTGCATTACCTGGCGGACGCACGGCTTATTTTGGGTGAGAAATTCGCCTTGAATGCTTACACGCAATAAAACAAGGTGATAAAGCGAGAACAGTGGGGATAGCATTTCTTGTGCCTCGATATTGATATGGGGACGCACTACCAACGAAGCTGCATTCGCGTTTGTATTTGCATTTCAGCTGTTCACGCCTCTCTGCTCGTTCCTTCATCGTGAACGACTGCAGGCGGCGACGTTCTTCCTCTGTGTTCGCTGTGCTGTGTAGACGCCTTTGCGCTTGTTCCTCCGGCGTGAGCGCGCTGTGCCGCCTCGCCATCACCGGTTTCTCGCAGGGCTCTGCGGACGGATGGATGCTACGAGTGTCCCCTTATGCCAGCGCGCTCACATGTGCGCCACCAGGTTCGAAATGAACACTTCCTTTTTTTAGAACCTGATTCCTTGTCTATTTCTCTTAGAGCGTTCTTCTTACAGAAGAAAGAAAAAACATAAATTTACACCCCAACTTTCGGTCTTACGGCAGAATGACCGTATTTTTCGTAACCTTTATATGTGTCCTTTTTCCCAACATCTGTGCCACCATTCCTGTAGCCTCCTCGTTTGGAACGCGCCAGCGTTTGAAAAGGCCCCGCACCAGGCGCATTTCGCAACCACCGAAACGGGAGCACGGCAATTAATTTTAGCAACATTTACGTTTTTCTGGGGTGCAAAATTTGCCATGTCGGCTTCTTCGCGCATTTAAAGCGCTCTCTAGGCTAACGTGTGATCACTTCTATGTCGATTTAACGAGAAAACTTTCCATCCGCCCGTCCGTCTCTGTGACACATAACACGTTCGAAAGTAGAAATAGTTTATAAACATATACAGTCAAAACAGTGGCACCTTCCAAACAGGTGAATATAGCTCGTCCTCTATCTTTTTGCCCTGAAGGCGCAACAAAGATGAAAAAATAAAAATACGACTGCTTAAAAGTTTTAGAAATCGTATTTCGGTTGTTAAAAAATAAATACAAGAAATAAATGTTCTTTGGGTTGCTTGCATTGAAACCAGGCTTTGGAAGTCAATATATGCATTCAATAGCTTCAATTTCATAGCGCCATTGGCTTTACCACTGCACTGTAACAACACTCCTTGTTCAAAAACTTTTCATCCCCTGAAGTCTCAGCATTCCCTGAATTTCTGTCGTGTATGCCTTTACATCACGTCTGGTTGATCGCTCGAATGTTAATGAGCAGTAAATATATTTATTATGTAACAAGCGAAATATGATTTGTAAAACCGATTGGCAGTCGTCTTTTTTCCATCTTTGTTCCACCTTCCGCACAAAGAAATAGAGGCAGGACTCTATTTATTTTATTGTAAGGTGCAACCTCATTGACTGTATATGTGTATAAGCTATATCAACCTTTTTGAATGCCTCGCTTAAAATATTTGTTAATCAGTTAATCTACGAAAGAACTCCAACCGATAGTGACCCATCGATTAGTATACTAATCGAGTCACTATCGGCTATAGCTGAAATGGCCTTCACCATTTAGGCTATAGCTGAAATGACTTTTCTGAATGTAGAGTATCCCACTGGTCTGAGCACGGGTTAATTACCACGAATCACGACCCCCACTGCCTCTCAATCTTTTGCTTGTAATGCAGTTCATCTTACTTTATCTCATGCAAATTCCCGTGCAATTTTCTGAAATGAGCTCTTGCGCAGTTATCTCCCTGTTTCCGGTTCTCTTCTTCTGTTTTCCTTCCTTCAGCTCCGCTCTGTTTATCTTCGCTTTCGTAATAGCTTTTCAATGTTTTCCTCAGGATACTTCGACGAACACTTAGCCTTATTACCACAAGCACTGAATGCAAAAAAAAGTCACAGTTTCGCCGCAAGCGCGAAGCAATGAATGCGATAGGCTCGCCAATGCATACCCTCAGTTTGAACAGCGCTCCTGTTGCAAAGGCGGCCAAAGCAGCGAAGTATACTAGCGTGCTTCAAGTGTCGAGCTGTGACACTTGATAGTTCGCGCTGATGGTCTGTTTGTTCGTTTAGCGGCGTCCCTTGAGCTCGAGTGACTTTCGTAGGCTCCGTAACATGAGCGCGGATATCCCGGTGAAAGCTTGAAACATCCCTCTTCTCCTCACCACGAGAAAACCACGTAAGCAGACAGCGGAAGGGCAAGGTTCTCCCTGCGCAAATATAAGAAGAAGCGAGCGAGCTCGCCGACGACTTTTAAATGCGCCCGTCGCGCCCCTAGCGCCATCTCGCTGGTAATGAAGAAACGCTTATAAGCGCCTGCCGTCTCTGAGTCTGTCCAGCGGTAAAGGGTGTGTATATAACGCTCGCCGTTAGCTACGTGGAGGATCTGCGGTTCGTGGCGAAGTGGTTAGCGCCACTCGCTGCGGAGCAAGAAGTCCCTGGCTGGATTCCGCGCTTCGGAAGCATTTTTCTGAATTATTTTTCTTTGGGGCTTTTATATATATATACATACTTATACATATACGGTGCATGACGGCGGCGACGGCGACGGCAAAATCCAGCCAAGACTGTCCATATCATTGCTATCGCATTAATAGAAAAAACTAACATCTCCCGCTAAAGGGGACCTGAGGCGATGCGAAGCAGCGTTTTGACATGTAGAGCCCGCGTTTCAGAGGGCGAGAGGGAAGGGGAGAGAGGCAAATGGGAGAGGAGAAGTGGAGAAGGGGAGATGAGATAGGAAAAGGGGATGGCGAACGGGGAGAGGGGGAGGGGAAAGGTGAAGTGGACAGGGGGAGTGGAGAGGGAGATGAGGTGTGTGGAGATGGCTTGCCCATGCGCAGTAAGGGTGGTCACGCCGCACACCACCACCGGATTGAACTCCGCTATAGGATGCTTCACATCTAAAAAGAACTACGAGGGCTAAAAGGAAATGAGTGCCAAAAGCGCGCATGTAAGCAGCGCTCTGGTAGGAAGAGACCTTCTGGTGAGAGTGATGTTAATTAGCCCGTAGGCGGTTCCAAATGGGCCAGCGAATGCGATCAGTTCTAGCACGGCCAGACAGGTACGGCCACACAATTACACCCGTGCGGTGGCTCAGAAAGATGTTCGGTGCGGTAGTCGCAGTGCCGCACTGACCGCAGACGCGAAGCGCTTGGTGTTAGGGGTGAAGTCGATGAGCTCAATATTTTATGACACCTAGGACCTTCTCGCGACATCGCAACACGCTTATTTCGGCACTTGTGCACTGCATAAATTTTTCACGCTGCCTCCAGCTGAAGTGATTGACATTGGCCAAAAGAGACGTGCGTCGGAGTCAAGCCAACCTTTTAGAAATGGACTCATCTGTGTCAAAATAACAGCCTGTCTTGGTGGCATGTTTAAATTGTTTGCCCTCTTGTGCCGTCGCTAAAGTGATATGTGAGTAGTGCCTACGCCATGGTGAGAGTGATGTTAAATGTTTCATAATGAGGTGTAATGCTGTTATTACGGGGGATAGGATATTGGTCAAATGTTGTGGTGCGGAGTTTCCTCGGCAGCATGTATTCGCAGTGTTTCACTGACTCTAGGCCTTTTTGGAAGCGCTTTCGAGACTGACAAAAGAAGATGCGCCTTTCGTCTGGATACGCGAACAAGAAGATGCTTTCAAAGAGCGACGACGGCGACTCCAAAACCGTCCAGTTCTTGCACACTTCGACGACGAAGCGGACACAGACATTCACACGGACGCAAGCAATTTGGGAGTCGGTGCCGTGGTGGTTCAGTGGCAAAGCGGAGAGGAACGAGTGGTCGCATATGCTAGCCGCACTTTTTGAAGGGCTGAAACGAACTACTCGGCGACGGAAAAAGAATGTCTGATGGTAATATGGGTCATAGGAAAATTCCGATCGTACCTATATGGTAGACCATTCCGAGCAGTGAGCGACCACCACTCGTTGTGCTGGCTCGCAAGCCTAAAAGACTCCTCTGGGCCACTTGCTAGATGGATGCCTGAGGTTGCATGAATACGACATAACAGTCGTATATAAGTATGGCCGCAACCACAGCGATACCGATTGCCTGTCACGCGCACAGGTAGAATCTGCATCTGCGGAAGATGGAGACGACTTTCCGTTTCTTGGAGCCGTCACTACAGCTAACATGGGTAAATATCAACGATCTGACGCCGAGTTGCCTTCACTCATCAAGCACTTGGAAGGACAACCCCTTTTGCCCGGGGATTGCTTGAGTTGTCGTCCCGGGACTCTCGTCTTACAGGAGAAGGTTGCTGGCGTGAGCCTCCGCGTGCCATTCGCCTTCTCCTACCTCCGGCGGGCAATGCGCTCCTACAAATAGTGCGCTCTAGAAGCGTTTGGAGGATTTCAGAAGCAGCGTTGTTTAAACACGTCGACCCCTCTTGCATGCTGTTTCTTTGTTTGGAAACACAAACAAAATTGCACCACGCGACTTATTTGACCTGTGTACGCTGGTGCCGACGCAAGCGCCTATTGATACCTATGTGCCGGTGATAGCCACAGGTCCTCATTTTTTCGGGCGCCGACCTCCCGGTCCCAGTCATTCAGTCGGCGCGGTCGACGGGACGGCGGTTGTGTTGTGTTCGTCAGTAGCGACGTCGTAGTAGATGACGCTGGTCGCGAGCTCTTTAGCGGGATTTTTTCCACCATCGGGTTTGGAGTTTGCGTGGCCGAATTGTCGTTCCTTTTCCTCCAACTGACCATCGCCGACGTGCTCAAGAACTGTTCCTACCCTCGCAATTGGCTACTCCAAACACGTTATCACCACTACAAGTTTATTGCTTGGAAAGTCTGTACATTCTGTAGATACAAACTACGTTGTCTGTGGAAAATGGACTGGAAACACAGCATTTATCTCCGACTGCAGTTCCCTACTAGGTCATAAGCGCGCATATGCAAGCTCTGGAACGAAGCAGCGGTCTTAAATAAGCAAAGCCTTTATTCTGCGTGCGTCATCCTGTATCTTTATCTATCATTCATCGTGCTTGGGAAATATTGTCCCACTGGATTACGGGTAGGTTTAAGTCTCTTACTGGTGAGAGCGTCACGCATGAAAGTTAAGACGTATGGTGGTTAATCACATCCGCTTTAGACCAGGCCGCTTTAGACCAGTCATTTCCACAGCTTCGTACGCTGTCTCCAAATGTGAATTTTAGGTTAGACTTCATCACCAGTCACTGGGTATCACCCCGTAGGAAGAGGTTCCCTTCCCAATTATGTACGCCCACGCGAAGTCTGATTGCTCTAGAACTATGACGTGCGGCTGCTCACTAGAAACTATGATTTCAAGTAAGCTTAACATACGGACTACGATGCCTACCTTCAGCGATAAATCTTTTGCTAACTTTAGCATTGTGCTGTAACTTTCCGCCACGAAGAAGCTGTACTCCTTCATCGGGAATTTTTGAGTATATGAGGTTGTTTGTTCTGTTTTTGTATTACCTCGAATGCGGAAGACAAGTTTGCCACCTGTTGGCCTTGCCTTTTCCTGTGGAACGCCAAACTTTGGCGCGCATATCTGAGGACGTTTTTCAGTGATCTTTAGATATTGAAGTTTGGTGGCTTTCGGCATAATGCAGCATAATAATATTTTGCTTTAATCTGTGAAGTTAAATGACACAGAAATAAACGATGGTGGCTATTGGCTTTTTTTTCTTTTGCCTTTTCTGAATACTAACTCAAAGAAGTTTATTTCCATGTCTATCGTTTTTATTGGTTAATAAAAAGTTAATCAAGAGTATACCTTAGTAACTTGCGTCTCGCTGATAACATTGCCTTGATGAGTAAGTCTGGAGGCGAATTGGAAATCTTAATTACTGAATTGCACAAGCATAGCATAATGGTAGGTCCGAAAATCAATATGCAAGAAACTAAAGTAATCATCAACATATTCGGAAGACAAAAATGCTTTGCGATAGGTAGCCAGGCACTGTAATTGTTAAATTATGGTGTCTACTTAAAACATATAGTGAGCACAGAGCCGAACAATGGCAATGAAGTAACTAGTACAATAAGAATGGGGAGGAGCGCATTTGTCAAGAACTCTCAATATATGGGTGATAGTTCACCACTATTCCTCATGAAAATGGTAGGTAACAGGTGCATCTTACCGGCACTTACCTATGGAGCAGAAATATGAAGACATAAGAAGAGGTTTCAACTTAAATTGAGGAAGCCGCAGCGAGCCACGCAAAGGGAAATGATAGGTGTACCTCAGAGGCACAACGAGAGAGCAGAGTGGGTCAGGCAACAAACGGGTGTTAAGAGCGTCTAAGTCGAAATCAGGATGAAAAAAATGGGCGCGGGCAGGGCATGAAACGCAAGGGCATGGTAGCCAGGGTGTCGGAACGAAATGTTTTTCGTTCCGGTTTTTGTTTCGTTCCACAGACAAAAGTTTTGTTTCGTTTCTGTTCCGGAACGAAACAAAAACGTTCCGTAACGGTTCGTAACGGTTTCTTAATAATAAAAACGAACAAAATACTTAATATTAAAAGTACATACTCAAAAATAGGAAATAAACTAACAAACAAAAATGTATTAATTAGTGTTGGGGTTTTACGTCAGAAAGCCACGATATGATTATGAGGGAAGCCGCAAAAAATTTCGAAGCAAGGCTACAACAAAAACTTGATATTTATTTTTCCTCAAGTTTGAATCCCGAATTTTCGTCAAGGGGGTGCACACGATTTCAGAAGCAACAGGTCATCGAGTGTACTCGCCAATAAGCGAGACCGCTGCTCTGACAAAACAAACTTCAATGCTGAAAATGCCCTCTCCACGCTGACTTGTGTGGCTGGCACACCAAGGGCCACTTGTGCTAACATGTATAGCTCCGGTTGCCGCTCTTTGCGCTCGTCCAAAAATGTCAACACATTCGTGCTTCTTGGAATGCGCGGCTCCTTGTCCAGCATTTCCAGTAAGCGTGCGATGTCCGCTGATCCTGGCTCACTTGTCAAATGCGATTGAGCGCCAACTACAGCTTCCTTAGTTTTCAAAAACGCCTCGAGGGCATCTTCTGGTTCCTCTGAAGTTAGCGCAGCGGTGCTCTCTGGAATGCAGCTGCTACACTGATTCTGCTGAAGGCCTGTAATGCGCTTCCAGGTTTTGCACAGGTGCATTCTCGCTCGGTATTTTTGATCAGGTGTCAGAAGAAGGCGATAGCGGTGGTCCATGTACAGTGCAGCACAAAAGATATCCGTACTGCAAAGATTTCCCTCTCGTTTCTTCATTGACTGAACGAGGGCCTGTGCCAGTGGCGATGATATTGTTGCTGTCTTCAAGGAACACGTCAACCATGAACCGTAGAAATCTCCGATTGTCAGTTGTTCTGCCTGAAGCATTTTCGTGGCTTCTTGTGCCGGCTGAAGTGATTCTATGATCCTTTCTACTTTTGCCCACATGCTTTCAGTCCAACTGGCGGTCTCGTCGTGGGGGAGAAAGTCTTTAGCAAAGTCCTTCAATTCAACCAACCTCGTCAACATGACCAACGTTGACATCCAACGTGTCGGGCAATCAATAATAGGCTTCCTTAGCCCTAGCTTCCTTATCAAACCCATTGCACTTTGTGCGCGGAGTTTCTTCACAAGTGCACGACATTGTGCAATGAGGGTGTTGACACCCGAGTCCCTTACAGCGTCGCTAACAGCCAGTTGCAGAGTGTGCGCAGCACACCTTACGCCGAACTTGAAATCTGCCCCACCAAGACCAAGGCGCTCCGCATCCTCTGAATCGTCCAGTAAAGAGCCGCAATGTCCAAATTCCGGGTAGCCACTATAAACCTCCTCGTCTGAACTAGAAGCGCCGGTTTCATGGTCTGTTTCACCAAGAAGACGAGCAGCCTTTAGCATGTTTGCACCATTGTCAGTTGTGACACTGTACACTTGGGTGACACTGAAGTCGTAGCGTGACAGAGTGCTTTTCACCTGTGATGTCAGATGCTCAGCAGTGTGTCTAGCGAAAAGCTCCTTCATGGCCAGTGGTTGAAGAATTAGCTTCCCTTTTTCGGCATACTCTACGTTGATGCCAAGCAGAGCCCTGTCAAGTCGCGACGCGCAATCAATTTACAAAGAAAACATACGTTTTCTCAGCGTCTGCGAAATTTCTGCTCTCTTGCTTTTGGCTTGTTCCTGGACCCTGTCCTTAACAGTCTCGGCTGTGATGGCTCGCTTAGCACTGAGCGCTTTTAGGACAGGATCAATTATTTTGCGAAAGCCGGAGTCATCAATTAGCCGAAATGGCCGACCATCTCTCGTGACTAGCTCAACGCAACTATTCATAATGCTGTCCTCTGTTATTTCCAGCGAAACACACTTCGACGATGTGGGTTGAAACATGCTCTGTATATTCACTTGCCTGAGCTTTGCCGCAGGACAGCCTTCCGCCTCGTCCGACACAACACGCTTTGTAGAGCTGGCCTTTTCGGCCAGAATGTTGTCGTACACTTCCTTGTGGCGCCGCTGCAAATGACGCTCCAGGTTTCCACCATGGTCGCCCGACACAACGTGCTGGCAGTTCTCAACCTGACATGTCGATTTGTCTGAGACGCTGTCATATTTGAAATGCCGTCGAGCGCGTTTTGTTCTGTCGCGTCCCATCTGAACTAGCTGAAAAATTCGGTGAGGAAGCGATGCACCAGCAGAAAACGAAACAATAGGCGCTGCGCAAAGCGCCGCCGACGCCACCTGTCGCTGCGGCTCAGAAGCGTAAGCGCACTCGCGCGAGCAGTGTTCCCGTGGGCGTGTAGGCGACCGCTGTAATTTCTGTGATACTTGCATTTTTCTATCGCAATTTTACAATTGTGACAGCCTTCAGCGGCGTCGAGAAACAACTGCTGCGTATTTGGATGCTCGAACACGACTGAAAACTGACCAGGAATACACTTCTACAAGCTTTCGGTGCTGCTTCACGATCAAAAGTGACGGCGGCGATGGATTGCCGCTGTTCGATGCAGAAGGTATGCAATCGCGCTTTGTTTACAAGAGTGGTAGGACAAATACCGTGTTTTTATTTGTCCATCTTTGTTAACACGCCTTTAGTAAACGCTACCACGTTTACAGTACCATGAGACGTACCAATGCCTCTCTTTGAAAAAGCGAGTGATGCGAAGCGCGAAGCTTCACATTGTGGAGTAAAGCTTTGAATAATTACTTGCCCTTAGATGTCTTAAAGAAAAGAACTGCATTGTTGACTTACAGACGTTTGAAAGCAGATGCGAGATCTGCTTTTGTGCGAAGACTGCCTTGTGTGTCAGGGGCAGGGTGTCGGGTCAGCAACCTTCGGGTCAGCAGCCGAGCACTGTAGCCACTTATCCACCGCGGCGGACATTAGATTTCCCCTTTAAAAATCCGGGACAGGCGAAAAACAAATCCTTCCCACGTTCTTAAGAGAATCGCGGGTAACTGTACCATGAATTCGTAATCAAATAACGCAAACCAGTGCTTTTCTAAGTTATAGTGGTTAATTTTTTCAAGAGCGAATTAGAACTTTGTAGAGCAGGCTCAATGCTTTGTGTCAAGAGTGTGAGCATGATCTCAGAAGGAGCCCGTCATCTGATATGCGCGACCGCTGTTCTGATCAAGCAAACTGCAGCGCCGACAATGCCCTCTCCACGACGGCCTGTGTGAGAGGCACACGAAAGTCCACTTGTAATAATACAAACAGCTGTGGTTGCGACTTTTTTAGTTTCCGCAATATTTCAACATTTTTACTTTGGGATATCTGTCCGAGATGCGCACTGATTCTGTACCCTGAGCTATGCCTTGATGTTCACGTTGCATGACCTCGGTTTTTCCGTTTCGCCAAGTTTTCCCGTGAACCGAAAAACGATAAAAAATATTTCGTTTTTACTCCGGAACGAAATAATAAATAACGTTCCGGTTACGTTTTCGTTCCGGTCAAAAATATCGTTTTTTTCGTTTTTCGTTTTCGGTTTTCGTTCCGTTCCGACACTCTGATGGTAGCCATTGATGATTAACAGACGGCATTCCACGAAAAGGCAAGTGCACTGGGCGGAAGCAGAAAGTTAGGTGGGCACTTGAGATTAAAAAGTTTGCGGGGACAGCGTGGCCTCAGCATATCTAGGACCGGATTGATTCACCAATCACGTGGGAGAGGCCTTTCCCCTTCAGCGAGCGTAATCAGGTTGATAATAGGGATGATGCGCACGTACATAAGTCAATACTTATATCCCGTTAACACGAGAAACCTTATTGTCAATTGTACCTAATGATATTGATATTTACTGTGGTTAGCTGGCTGTTACAAGGCTAAAAGAAAAAAAAAAGACACGGCTGATCCGTCTGTCATAAGAATCGGTATAACACGAAAGTGAATCGTGTCTACACAGATTCACTTCAGCGTTTGTTGCGCATGCTTCCGCCCCAAGGGCGAAGGAATGAATGCTACAGCAACAAATTTTAATGTGACACGAAGAACGGCAAGCAGCTCGAAACTTGCAATGCGCTGCTCAAGCAGAAAGGACGTACCGAACGAGCATACACAGGATGACAGCGAACTAACTGTCATATTTGTAACTTATTTCTGCGTGAGCACTACGCTCTTCTCGCAAAAGCGGCCGCTGTAGTGGGCCAAGTGACCTTCGTGCTCTCAACGCGAGACGCACAAACCACCGCAATCACGAGATAAGCGCACGCACAAGCGACCACGCCCTGTAGACGCGGCGCTCGTCGCAACGGCGACGACCTTTCAAGCGCGCTCTTCCTGCGCTGTTCGAGCCTTTCTTGCGCTACTCGAGCCATCTCGCTAGTGATAACAAAAACACGCTGTAACACAGATGTCTGACCACAGTCACCGGCAAATGGTGTATATAAATAGCTCGCCGTTAGCATTGCGAAGAACGAGCCGTCCGTGGCCGAATCCTTTCGCGCTGCGGGGCGAGGGGTTGTAAGTTCGATTCCCGGTGACGAAACTTTTTCTTCTGGTTTTTTTCTTTGCCCACTGTTACTCTTTATATTTTACAACGTCATATCCGTGACGGAAATACGTCAGTGTAGCCGTGGTGGACCCTTGCATAATACACTTTCGTGTTAATAACCTATCCGGACGAAATCCGGATATTTGTATTTTTTAACGGGGGTTTTATGCGCTGAGGTTTTCAGGCGGCTCGGCGGCATAATTCGCGAAATACCCAGCGCCGGCGTGTGTACAGAAATATGAGACAAAAAGTATATGTTGTAGGCGCCTTGGCTCAAACTTAGCTGGTTCTCGTTCCTGGTAGAAGGATCACTGAATAATGGCCGCAGAACTTTTGGGCTGCGAAACCGGAGCGCCTTTGGTCGTCTTCTTTTATAGGACGTACTCGCTTTTCTTTAGGTGTTTCGGCTCCATTTGCGACATGCGTAGTTCATACACGCCACTTACGGCAATCGATGCTGTGAAGAAATAAATGCAAAAATTATAATGCCTGGCTTTTACATCATTGTGTTGTACAAGTGTAACACCAACCGAATTTTAAGCGACGGATGTCATAACTCTGAGACTTCGGTGGTGGCATAGTGCGCAAAAAAACCCGCCAGCGGCGAGCGTAGGGAAATACGGCCCTCGAAGGCATACAGTTAATTAATATTACAGAAAAGGGAAATCTGGCGCTCGTGTCTATGGAAGCCGCAACGAATAGCGCGTCAGCCAGCATGGGAATGATTGGTAGTACATGGACTTACCTAAGCTTCGTCTGTGCAGCTCTATTTTCCTTTAACATCGGAGCTCTTTAATCTTGGGAAATCCTCGATTCGCCTGGATATATGTTATGATCATGAACGGCCGCTACCTAATATGCCATCTCGCGTCGCCTAGCAACAGGCATAGCTGCGCCTAACGCGTGCAACGCAGTACGGCTAGCGCGCTGTCTTCGTCCTCTTAATCTTCTGCTTCGCTCTCGGAACACGTGCGCAGGGCGCGCGTGTTCGGGAAGCGAAGCAGAAGATGAAGCTGCCCCGATTGGTCAGGCGTGGGATGCAATAACACGGATGAGCGAACGAAGGTATACAGAAAGAGAGGCAAAGGAAGGGAAGAAAGACGAAGAGATACAAATTCAGTGAAAGAAATAGAGAAAGAGAGAACGAGATAGAAACAGACACAAAAAAGAGATAGAAAGAAAAAGGAAGAGATAAAGAGCGAAAGAACAAATAAAAAAGCCGGCAGATCCCACGCATTGTGGGAATCGATGTAATGCGAAGCAGCCAGCAAAGAGCTGCATACATCGTTTTGTATGTCATGGAGGAAAATGCATGTCATGGTTTTCATATTAACTCCTATCATTTATGTTTGTCACACAGTAACGTCGCGCAATACCAACTTCGGGGTAGATCAAGCTAGCGAAACGGCCGCCAGCGCCCCATGAGCGTGGCACGTAAGTCGTGCTGTACATGACATGTGTGTCATGACTTTCGTGTTAACACGTGGTATGTATGTTCGTCACACAGTCACGTCGCAAATACCAATTTTGGTGTATATCAAGTTACCAAAACGGCCACCAGCGCACCATGAGCGTGGCACGTAAGTCATGCTGTACATGACATGCGTGTCATGATTTTCATGTTAACTCGTGTTATTTATGCTCGTCACACAGTCACGTTGGAAGATATCAATTTTGGTGTATATCAGGTTAGCGAAACGGCCGCCAGCGCACCACGAGCGTGGCACGTAAGTCATGCTGTACATGACATGCGTGTCATGATTTTCATATCAACTCGTGTTTTTATGTTCGTCGCACAGTCACATCGCGCAATACCAATTTCAGGATAGATCAAGCTAGCGAAACGGCCTCCAGCGCCCCATGAGCGTGGCACGTAAGTCATGCTGTACATTACATGCGTGTCATGATTTTCATGTTAACTCGTGTTTTTATGTTCTTCACACAGTCACGTCGCGCAACACCAATTTCGGGGTAGATCAAGGTAGCGAAACGGCCGCCAGCGCCCCATGAGCGTGGCGCATAAGTCATGCTGTACATGACATGCATGTCATGATTTTCATGTTAACTCGTGTTATTTATGTTCGTCACACAGTCACGTCGCAAGATACCAATCTTGGTTATATAAAGCTAGCGAAACGGCCGCCAGCGCACGATGAGCGTGGCACGTAAGTCATGCTGTACATGACATACGTGTCATGATTTTCATGTTAACTCGCGCGTTATTTATGTTCTTCACACAGTCACGTCACGCAATACCAATTTCGGGATAGATCAATCTAGCGAAACGGCCGCCAGCGCACCATGAGCGTGTCAGGTAAATCATGCTGTATATGACATGCGTGTCATGATTTTCATGTAATGACTTGTCATTTATGTTCGTCAGACAGTCATGTTACACCATACCAATTTTGGTGCACATTCGATTAACCAAGCGGCCAGGGGAGCACAAAGTCGTAGGCGGCTAGATAGATAGATAGATAGATAGATAGATAGATAGATAGATAGATAGATAGATAGATAGATAGATAGATAGATAGATAGATAGATAGATACGCTCAAAGTCGCAGAAGTTCGCTAAGAAATGCTTCGCATTTAAAAGAGAGAAAGAAATAGAGACAGATAGATAAAGAGGTATAACAGAGGAAGCGAAAATATACAGAAACAAAAAGAAAAGAAGAAAGAGAGAAAGAAATACAAACATGCCAATAAAAGAGATATAAAAGCAAAGAGAAAGAGAGAGAAACAGAGGAAGAAAGGATTTAGGCAGTTTCGCACTAATGTTGCCAAGCGTGAATAAAGCGCGGAGCAGGGATGCCTTGTTTGTATTTATTTTCCTCTTTCTTTCTTTCTTTCTGCCTTTCTTTCTCATTTTCTCTTTCTCTCGGTATTTTCTATCTCTCATTCGTGTGTGTTTCTCTTTCTCTATCTATTTCATTATTTATTTATTTAATACCCACAGCGCCCATACAGGCATTATAGTGGGGGGGTGGGGTACAGAAAAAGAACATGAAAATTGCAGGTTCACATAAGTTTGTGTAAAAAAAAGAAAAAGAGAACAGAAGTAGATTTCCAAGACGCAAAACATATACAGCTGCACCGAGCACAGCTGCGTCAGAAAAGTCATATGTATTAGAGAAAAAAAAATGCAGAAACCACAAAAATTGATGAAAATCCCATGATAATTAAAACAAAGTGCAGCATTCGTCTAGCACAAGGGCAAATTAACACCAAAACAAAACAACATAGCTTACAACCAAGATACCGTACAGATCATGGCGACTGCCAGGCGCACACACGTAGTCTGTAGGGCTTAGCGGCCGAAAGATTCAATCATTTTTATTGCAGAAAAAACGCATCCGTTGAAGAAATTTCTACAATTGTGGGAGGAAGTCGATTCCACTGACTGATAGTTCTCGGAAAAAAAGAGTTGCTGAAGGACGATGCATTGCATTTATATTCTCTTATCTTGTGTTCATGATCTTTGCGGGCTGAAATGTAGTGAGGCCGGCTTATGTATACGTCACGGGGTATTCGAGTATGAGAATAAAATATGCTGTGCAATAGCTTTAGTCGAAACGATGGCCTTCGGTGCTGCAGAGACTTCCATTTTAACTTCAGCTTAGCTTCCGTCGCACTGAATTGTCTGTCGTACATAGGTGCATTAAACACATATCTCGCCGCCATGGACTGAACTTTTTCTAATCTTTCTTTATTTGATGATGTTGCAAGGTCCCACACACAACATGCGTACTCCAGTACTGATCTCACGTATGCTTTGTATACGCCTAGTGCGCGCCGACGGAAGCGCCATAGGCGGCGAACTCAATCATTGCTCTCGGGAAAGCAAGCAGACGGCCGCCGTGGTTTCCTACGTCGTTGTACGTGTGTTTCCGCGTTGTTCACGTTTCCGTAGTGAAATAAGCAACGTTCGTCGTATGTGTGGTGGCCGAAACTTCAAGGGATGTCGAATAGCAATTGCTGTAAAGTGGAGTGCTCAAACACCAACAAAAACGCGCCCGGAACACGGTTTTACTCACTTACCGCAAGGCCTCCTGAGCAAGAGCGACGGAAGCAATGGATCGCCGCTGTTCGTTGGCAAGGACGAGCCGCTTCGTCATTGTACGGGTTAACACGTCGCTTCTTGTTCTAATGCTTTCGTTCTGCCATATCGGTGCTCGCTGGATGCACTCGATCATGTTGACACTGGTAGACGACCAACGTTATCAGCCTGAGCATGGGTTGGTTCGGTTCGACCGCCGTGCAGGGCACTTCGCTCAAACGTTCTATATTTCAGAAGCGTTGTAGTTCGGGCGAGTTGGTCATCCATGAACTTAGCTTGTACTAGCGCGGTACATGTAGCGCGCTATTACAAGCTAAGTTCTATATTTATTGTTTACAGAAACAGAAATGCAGCAATGGTTGACTTCAGAAAGAACAAAAAGTGATTGAGACGTCACCTTTGTAAACAAAACAAAGCGGATGTTCACCACGAGCTGCACCTCAGCTGGATCTTGTTACGCTGGTCTGCGCGACTCACCTTTGATATTCACCGGCATGACGATTCACTCCACGCGGACGTTCGTTCTCCTTCGCAGTCGGTCATCACATGTCTTTTCGGCGACCCTCTTCAAAACTTGTCACTGTCATCTCTTGATACCTAAGTCACAGCACTAGATCATCAAACAACACGTCTTCTGCGGTCGAGCGAACGATGCTATCACTAGAACGACGTAACTTCTTCGCCGACTAACTCCTCACTGACTGACTCTGCCCCCGCGCGCTTGCCACGCTTGCTGCGCTTGCATTGCCTGTATCGGCTCGCGCCTGGCTTGCCTGGGTTCGGACAGGTGCGTATGATTCGTCTGTGCGTAGCACAGCGAAAGCTAGAGAAAGGGCGAGATCCTCTCACCGATTCGTCTGCGGAATCAGACGGCGCCGCTGGCTCGGCTTTGCTTTCTCGAATATCCCCATCTTTCGCGTTCGTTGGCTGTGTCGGTGGCGTCTTCTGCGGAGAGGGTAAGAGGCGCGCGGGCGCGCTCCCGGCGCCTTTTTATACTTGTTTTTTCGACGCGCGCGCTCTGTCGCTCACGAACCGTCGGCGCCAGGCTTTCATGCCGTGGTTCGAAATCGGCGACGTGCGCTTAGTTAAGCGCTCGTTCGTGACAAACATCGTGCACAAGTCCACTTTCGTAGAGGCCCGCGCCTTTCCTGCAGCTGCCAGTGCAGCATTAGTTGTCTGGCACCCGCACAAAGGGGAAATAGCAGCCGCGAACTTCATTCATCTCCTCACAGCAAAGCTGTGCAAAGCGCTGTCGTCTGCTCGGTTTCCCGCACGTACTGTCGGCGGCGCCCGCTAGGTGGCTAACAGTGGCGCCTCTATAGGCGGTGCACAAGGCGTATAGTACCTCCCGGGTTTGCTGTGGAAAAGCACGTGTGTTTCTTTTTAAGAATCCTAAGCTCCGACAAGCTTTATTTACAGTGTAATCCACATGCCGCATTCTCGCTCTTTCTCGATTTACTTTTCGTTCATTTCCTTTTCTGCCTATCTCTCTATTTCTGGTTTCCACTTTCTGTCCGTCTTTTTTTTTTTCTCTTTCTGCCATTCTCTGTCTCTCGTTCTTTGTCTCTCTGTCTGTCTTGATCTCTCTTTTTTGTGAGTTTCTTTCTATCGCTCTTTCTTTTTAACACGAAAGAGTGTTATGCCGGGGTCCAACAAGACTTCAGTCACATCATTTCCGTCACGGAAATGATGTCGAAAAAATATACACAATCAGATGGCAAATAAAAAAGTTCCGTCAACGGGCATCGAACCCACGCCCACTCGGTCCGCAGCAACAGGTACCGGGCACGCTACCAACTGCGCCATCGTCACAGACTGTAGAGGCTTCGTAATCGCGACTTTTATATCTACCACACTCCCGTTCGGTGGGGTGGTGTCGCCCTCTGGGAGCGGTGAAGTAAAGTAATTCGTCATTACTGTTGCCTCCGCGATTTGCACCTACAACGCGTTACACGTCCGTCCAGTTCGGAGCGTTTATAATAGAAGTTCAATTTTGTGAATGCCTTAACACACCGCGAGGAGGCGGTCTTATCCTAAGCGTCGCAAAAGCGTCGGCCTCGCTCATACCATCACGCTAATCAAAACCGAAAATAGCTCTGCGACGCGCGCCTGCCTCACCTGGCTGTAACACCGCGTTCCCCGCTCACGCGCACGCCCCGAGAAAAATCGCGGTCGGGCTACCGGGGTGGCACGACGCGCTTTGCGTTTCCCACTAGTCCTACCGTGGTGCCGCGTGATGGCGACCAAGTTCTGCGTCAAATATGCGACGCTCTTCTGGCTAGTATCACAACTCGTTCTCTGATCTCGATTTCACCGTTAACTACTACAGCTACCACAAGTGTTTGTTTTCTCCTTTAACATGGACGTTAGTCGTCGGGATGGAGATGTACCACAAATCATCAAAGTGGCTGCATCCACGTTAAACGGTGCTACAGCTGCCAGACATCAATATACATTCTGCAAACTCTCTTACATTATTGTACAGTAAACATTCAGTTAATTCTGTAGGTCACGCTTTACTTTCGTGTCATTCCGATCACTATGACGGAGGGATCAACCATGTTTTTTTTTAATCTGTTTCTTTCTTTCTTTCTTTCTTTCTTTCTTTTTTTCTTTCTTTCTTTCTTTCTTTCTTTCTTTCTGTCTTGGTACTCGTTCTCTCCCCCATCAGAATTATTGCATTCCATGCCGGACAAATCAGCGCACGTGTTCTGGAGGGGAAGCAGAAGTTGAAGAAGATGATGAAGAGAGCGCGTGGCGTTTCATCATGGTTTTCTGTGGGCTCTGCACGGCATAACCAAAACTTTAACTGCTCCGTTGTAAAAAAAATAAAACAAAAACAAACAAGGAAGTCCGCCCAGCCCCACTGTTGGTTCCATCCTTTAGCCATTGCGCAAGCGCTGCTTTTTTTACATTTAGAAGTGATAATTATGAGGCACAATAAAGCATATTCTAATAACAACAATGTGCAGAGAGAACTCTTGCATTTACACGTGTACAAAATGATATGATCACTCGGGAATTTGGAATAATTTTGTTGCAGTTTCTCTGGTGCTTTTAAGCCGCAACTTGTTGAGGCGAAGTAGGCGATGTGAATAGTTCTTTACGTACAATAAGCCTACGTTCGAGATCGGTTGAGTTTTAATATCGTTTTTCAACACGTAAAGTGAATGCGTATTACCAATAACAAGTGTGCACATTTCATTCTTCGTATGTAGTGAGGTGTTCAAATACGCAGTTCATTTAGCAAAAACCGTACAGTTTGAGACTTTTGTAGTTATAGGAAACAATAACAATAAAAATATTCGGTCCTGTGTGGAAAAAGTGCACACTTTGTGTCGTTGTGTGCTAAGGTTCGCAAAAAAGTTTAGCCAAACAACGTACTTCCCAAGCGATGCGTTAATCACGGAAATCTTTCTCGCCAACCCATGCCTTCTTGCTCTTTTCTTTATTCATGTGATATTGAATTCGAATAACTGACTTACCGACAAATGCCATCACCTGTAAAATGTGACTACGATTTTTGTGTGCTTATTTAAAGCAAACGCAACAACAATTCTTTCTTTCTCTTTGGTGCACCAGTACATTTAAAACAACAAGCGATGTCGTCTGGTGCACTGCGACTTCACACAAGCACGTATGCACTAACGAAACTGCACCGTTACTGAGAGGTTGCAGAAAAATTGTAAAACCAGCGCTGCACCTGTCCTGCATCTTTTGTTACGAATATTCAGTGCCTCGTGAACTGCTCAGGCGCTTCGAACGATCTAGTGTAGGAGCCATCTGCGGCCACATTGTCGCAAAATTGTGTTCCCGATGAGCAGAAAAAGCCCAGCCATCCCATTTCACCACCTTAACGCTGGGTTGGTGCGACATGCGGGCACCGTTGCGAGAACAAAAGAAGTTCATCCTGTAAACCAGTCAAAAGTAAAAAATGCTGTCCTGGCGTCCAACACTTTGCACACGACCCCATTGCCTAGACTTCATTTTTCTGTGTGAACAGCGCGAACCGCACGCACGACTAAAAGGAACCGACATGCACGAGCTCCCATTGACTATTGTTATTATTTGTTTTACACATGGTGGTTGATAAACAAAGAAGGACCACACGAAGTGTACAGGCTGTGACAGGGTATCATTTGATTACGCCATCAAAAAATGGTCTTACGTATTTTACAAAGCGACAGAGGTCTTGCTTACGTACGTTTTTCACATCACGTTTCTTCGTGCTTTAGTGTGCACGGAAGCCGAAAAGAAAAGATTGATTTATTGAAATACAACTAGTTTTAGTCAGCCCTCGTCCGTGTTCGTACCTTTTAGTCCCCCGTCAGGGTCGCGCGGCCCACGTAGCGAAGGTAGGCAGTCTTCGCAAGATGGCCATTTTGTTTCTGAAGTGCACGTGAAGCAAACTACCCCAATACGTCGAGAATAATTGCAAAAATGTCTCCCTATATATATATATATATATATATATATATATATATATATATATATATATATATATATATATATATATATATATATATATATATATATATATATATATATATATATATATTACCGAAATTGCTCCTTCATATTTAGTGCTCAGGTTTTTCACATGATTTTGTGCAAGGTAGTCCCATACACTCACGCCTAATCCTGACGGGAAACAATGCAGCACAGTGTGCACCACATCGCAGTAAAGACACTCCTATACAATTCAGTGATACCTACAGTCATGATGCACGGTGCATTAGAATACAAAACTCATAAAATGCACTAAATATTAACATACTTTGTAATAAACTAGAATTCAAAAATGCCCAGTCGTTGACTGGGATGACAAACGTAGGTGTTCAGCCTTAATAAACTGGTAGTAAACTTCAACTAAAGAATGGCAAGACGATTAAATTAATGATGATAATCAAATAAACATCATCCCATAGATAATCTATTTACGGCTCTCGGGGCCGGAACCGTGATTTAGATAGTATTAACGCGGAGCCATTCCAGAGCGTCTTCATAAACAGGCGTTTAATACCGACTTCGCGTGTCCTCATTAAACGTACGCCCTCTTAAACCATCGTCCTCCTACAAACGCCTCCAACAAGGGATCAAATTACGCATACAAAAGCCCTCTAAAGCAATCCCCTAGTAAAAATCAGATTCCCACAGCGAGTGAAACTGTTGTCAGTGAGGGCCTCGCGTTAACCGACATGGTGGGGATGAACCCTGCAATGCTCATCGTAGGCAAACTCTTTGTGCTGCCCTCATCTTTGACGAACAGTTCTTGGACAAATAAAGGGCGATCTCAAATTAGTATTTCTCACGCAAGAAATGCTACACCTTCTAGACGAGCAGCCGCTTGCTATCCGTGACGCAAATGCCAACTACGCCCTACCATCCCGTGGCCAACGGCTTGGTAGAGAGATTCAATAGCACATTGAAACGAATGTTGGGGCGTATGTGCCAGGAGTGTGAAAGATCCTGGGACCGTTATCTCGGTCCAGTACTCTTCGCCTACAGAGAACTCCCGCAAAGCAGTGCATGGTTTTCGCCCTTCGAGCTCCTGTATAGCAGATATGTCCGAGGACCAATGACAGTGCTCAAGGAGTTGTGGACAAACACGCATCTGGATCCGGACACCAAGGCGACGTACATATACATGATGGAGTTGCGCCAACGTCTAGACAATACATGCACTATTGCAAGAGAAAAGCTTGAGAAAGCACACTTGTTGCAAAAATGGTATTACGACAAAAAAAAAACGAAGAAACGAGATCTATTTCCGGGAGATAAAGTACTCGTGTTGTTCTCGGCCGATAAAAACAAGGTAATCTTTTCATGGAAGGGTCCGTTCCCTGTGGTCGAAAGGCGCAACGAATTAGACTACGTCGTTAACCTTGGAAATAAGGTAGCAGTATTCCACATCAACATGTTGAAAAATATGAAGACCGCGACACGGCTGACCCGTCTTTGATGGCTGGGGTTGCAGCTGCCGACACTGGAACTGACGACGTGGACAGTCATCGTGGAGAAGACGGCCACGTTACGCTGAAGCAGACTGAAGACTGGCGAGACGTTGATATAGCTCCTGGACTAAGAGATGGACAGAGAGCCCAAGTAACCGCACTTCTTGCAGATCACAAAGAGATTTTCTCCGATCTACCAGCAAAAACTGACCTCGTGCAGTGCCAGTTATAACTCACAACGCAGGCGCCAATACAAGTCCGACAGTACCCTCTGCCCTTCCCGATTAAAGATGACGTGGAAAAGGAAATTCAAGAGATGCTACGCCTTGGCATCATTGAAAAATCTGACTCCCCGTACCACGCGTTTGTGGTCGTGGTTAAGAAGAAAGACGGCACGATACGGTGTGTATTGACTTTCGCCAATTGAGCAAAGCTGTGGATCCAGACTCTGAACAGATACCTCGCACTAATATGATGTTTAAGAAGCTGACAAACTGCCGCTACTTCTCGCGGTTCGACTTCATGTCGGAGCTTTCTTGTAATGAAGGGTTTTAGGTCGAGTGCAGGGACAGCTATGAATGTATTGGCGGTAGCGTTTTCGTGGGCAGAAGCAGCTAGCTGGTCCGCCAACACGTTTCCTCTAATTTCGCGGTGCCCTGGCACCCAGCACTGTACGACATGCCGTTTGAGTGCGTAGATCGTGCATATAGTTGTGTAAACCAAGACTAGGACAGGATTCTTGTGCTTTTTGAGAGTTTTCAGAGCTTTCACTACGCTTAGCGAATCAGTGTATATCACTGCACTTTGTAGTTTATTTTCTTTAATATGTTTGATGGACGCAAATATCGCGTATGCTTCAGCTGTGAAAATGCTTGTATTGGGGTGCAGAACGCCTACATCTGAAAAGGATAGGCCAGCTGCTGCGTAGGACACAGAAGTGTGGGACTTTGAGGCATCGGTAAAAAATTCTGGGAAAGTGTACTTGTGCTGGAGTTCAAGGAAGTGTGTACGGATATGTGCAAGTGGCGCATGCTTGGTAACTTCGACGAAAGAAACATCGCAATCTATAAGCTGCCACTGCCACGGCGGGAGATAGGCAGCGGGAGCCATTAGACAGTGTTCGAGAAGTGGAACACCTATTTCTTCAGCTAGGCCCCTCACACGAATTGAGTATGGCTGTCTCATCGAAGGACGGTTGTGAAAAAGTTCAGAAGCAGACAACTCATTGATTGTAGTGTGTGAGGGGTGTTCGTTGTTTGCGTTTACCTTGAGGAAATATACAAAAGATAGGTAAGATCTCTGGAGGTGTAACGACCACTCATTCGACTCAACGTAAAGGCTTTCTACGGGGCTAGTACGAAAGGCACCCGTAGAAAGACGAATGCCCAAATGGTGGACTGGGTCAAGCATCTTCAAGGCACTTGGTGTCGCAGAGTGATAGATTATCGCCCCGTAATCTAGGCGCGTGCGTACAAGGCTTTTATAAAGGTTCATAGGCACTTCCTTTCACTACCCCACATAGTGCGTGACAACACTTTTAGAATATTCATAGTTTTCATGCACCTGTTTTTATGTACTTAATGTGCGGTATGAACGTAAGTTTTGTGTCTAGAATTAGCCCTAGGAACTTGTGCTCTGTTTTTGCCAACAGACGCTGACAATGTAGGTCAATGTCTGGATCGGGATGAAAGCCTCTTTTCCTGGAGAATAGGACGCAAGTGCTTTTAAATGCGAAGCATTTCTTAGCGAACCTCTGGCACTTTGAGCGTTTCTATCTATCTATCTATCTATCTATCTATCTATCTATCTATCTATCTATCTATCTATCTATCTATCTATCTATCTATCTATCTATCTATCTATCTATCTATCTATCTAGCCGCCTACGTCTGGGTGCTCTCATGATCGCCTCCTTAAGTTGGTGTAGACCAAAATTTGCATGAGAGGGTAAGAGGATTTGACGAATATGATTGCCGGGTCATGACATGAATAACGTTAAAATCCTGTCGCGTACGTCGTCAAACCCTTCCCCCTAGACACGTGTGGCACATACCCGTTTACCACGGACCGCGGGGTACGGGTATGCGCCACAGGTGATTGACAGTTTATATCTACCCAGGAACGGCGAGAACAGACGTTGGCAACTTAAATGCTAGAGCCTTAAGGAAAACCAACATCGGCAGCGTTGACTCAGCGAATGGAAATAATAAAAATTAGGATCCCAGCAGGAACCGAACCCAAGCATTCTGCGTGGCAATCAGGTATTCTATCACTGAGCCATGCCATGTCTATAAACTGGCTTGGAAAAACAGTCTACGCAGGCGTACTATCGGTGCAACGTCATTTGTGGTTGTGGTGCTGGCTATCTAATTTTACAAGACAGCAATAAACACTACATGATACTCCTACGATGTGTACTGCTACGATACAGGCGTCATATCAGATGAACGTCTGCAGTTCCAGTGTTGGCTCCTCTTTTATAGCAGTCTAATCAACATTACATTTGTATTCCTATAATTCAGGAAGCTATATTGGAGCATTGCTCGACCCCGGAGGAATACATTAACGAATGTTACATAGGATATCCACATCACAGCACCATAAAGTGCACTTCGTCCACCGGAACGACGAAGTGTCCCCTTCATGTCTTACGAGGCCGGGCGATGGCCTCATGCTGACCGAGGATGATGCCAGATTAATGGACAGCCGCTTTTTAGACTAGGCTACATAGGCCACATACGCCCAGGTAGTCTACGAATACGACAAACACCATCCATTGAAGTTGGTCTACGTAGCACTATCCAGGCCTACCAGCCTCGACGGCCTATACATAACCAACACGAAGAGTGGCTTCAGGTTCGGACATGTCGCTGGCTCTGTCGACAGATAATTTGTCGGCGAAATGACCGAGGCATCCACGAATTCCAACAGCTCTACTATACCACATACTTCACTACACATAGATCTTTCGTCACCACGATCATGACCGGATCTTATAACAAGTCATGACCAGCTGTTGGTGCTCACTGATCATGGTGATGATGCCCTTGTTCAAGAACTGTCAAGAACTTCTTGCACACATGCACACGGGTTCGTGAAACGCGCGTGCGTTTTCGGGCACTATAAGCACTACATATCAGCTTACTGCTTCTGGTTTTGGTAATACCCACGTTGCCATTGGCTGCGTTACCCAACCGTAAACAACTAGTTATAGTAGAACTCGTTGTTGGGCTAGTTGGTGCATTGCATCAAGGAAGTAAACCAGCCGAAAACAGACGAACACAGGAAACGGTGAAGGAGACAGGAAAGCGGCTAGACTACCAACTCTTTTAATCACCAAAGCGAGGCTCAAATATATACACTCGTGTGGTCACATGGTCATATCACTATCGCTCTTTACATCAACCGAACTAACCATATAGGCATATCACAAAACATGGCATGCTATTACCGTGTGCCATCTTCGCATCCTCATTTCCTTTTCGTGATTACAAAAAAGATTGCAGGAAATATTGTTCTATTCTGCGCGGTGCCCATCATCTGCTAGCCGCTTTCCTCTCTCCTTCACCGTTTCCTGTGTTCGTCTGTTTTCGGCTGGTTTAATTCCTTGATACAACTAGTTATATAACACATATGCTGCTCTTCAACATATATATGTGTGCGTGTAAAATATACACAAATATTTAGCGTCATTTTCTAACGTGTCGCTCAGTAAAAGAAAGTTACGCCACAGTGACCTACCCGCCACATGCTTCGCATAACATCGACTCCCATGGTGTGTGGGATCTGCCAATTTTTTTTGTGCATTCAGTCTAAACCCATTCTCGTCTGCCCATTTAGAGACCTTGTTCAAGCCCAGCTGGACCTGCCGCTCACACATTGAAAGGTTGCACGATTTATAACCGAGCTGCACGTCGTCCACATATGTGCAATAAAACATGTTCCGTGGAATGTACAGATGTAGCGAATTCATTTTTATAATAAAAAGTGTGCAACTCAGGACACTACCTTGAGGCACTCCAGTTTCCTGGACAAATATTCTGGACAAGACATTACCCACTCGAACACGGAACGTGCGATTGGACAAATAGCTTTCGATTATGGTCAGCATCTTTCGTCGGACACCTAAGTGTGAGAGGTCTCGCAGTATGCCAAAGCGCCATGTGGTGTCGTAAGCCTTTTCCTTATCGAGGAACACCGAAAGAAAGAATTGCTTGTGGGCAAAAGCGTCGCGAATTTGTGCCTCGATACGGATAAGGTGCTCAGATGTAGATCTACCCTCTCGAAAACCGCACTGGTATGGGTCGAGTGATTTGTTTGCTTCGAGGAAATGTATAAGTCGGCGGTTTATCATCTTTTCAAAAAGTTTACACAGGCAGCTTGTTAGTGCAATGGGCCTGTAGCTCGCAACGGAGGATGGGTCCTTGCCCTGTTTTAGAATAGGAATAATAATGGCTTCTTTCCAGGCCGAGGGGATCTGCCGGAAGACCAAACAGCATTATACAGTGATAGGAGGGCTTTTTGAGTTTCAGATGGCAGGTGTTTCAACATTTCATATAGAACACGGTCAGAGCCTGGGGCAGAATTATTGCAGCAGTTAAGCGATGCATGTAGCTCAGCAATGCAGAAAGGTTCATTGCATGCTTCGTGTTTTGTGGATTTGCGCTCTAGTTTCTCTTTTTCGATTCTTGTTTTGTATCTTTGGAAAGCTTCACTATAGTGCGACGAGCTCGACACCTGTTCGAAGTGTGAACCTAGGAAGTTCGCCTGGTCTTCCAAGCTGTCGCCTTGTGTGTTTACTAGAGGAAGTGAATGTGCTTGCCTGTCTGCTACCCTGCTAACCATGTTCCAGACTTTGGCCTCCTGTGTATATGAATTAATGCCCGATAAAAACTTCTGCCAACTTTCCCTTCTTGCCTGTCGGCGCGTTCTCCTGCCTTGGGACTTTATATTCTTAAAACTGTCCAGATTCTCGGCTGTGGGAGATTCCCGAAGCAGCCTCCATGCTTTATTTTGCTTTTTGCGCGCATTTCTACACTCAGTGTTCCACCACGGCACACGTCTTTTTCCGGGTAGTACAGATGTTTGTGGGATGCACTTATTTGCTACGTCAATCAAAAAAGCAGTAAAGTATTCTACAGCTTCATCCACGCTTAAAGCACACATGTCGGTCCAACTTAAGAGAGCCGTTTTACGAAACCGTTCCCAATCTGCTTTGTCGATTTGCCATTTGGGAACCTGTGGAGGACATTCATTCCCTATCGGTGTGCTCAGAACTATCGGAAAGCGGTCGCTTCCATAAGGGTTATTAACGACTTTCCATTTGAGTAGAGGTACAAGTGATGGAGATGTGATGCTGAGGTCTATAGACGAGCACGTATTGTTGGCAAGGCTATAATATGTTGGCTCTTTTACAGCGAAAGCTGTTATGAGATCATTTCAACGGCCGTTTTTGGTGGCGTAGTTGTCCGCCGCCGCCGCCGGTGTCTGTAACCACTATCGCTCGAAATAAGAAAAAAATTTCCAGGATGGAACGGGGGTTCGAACCTGGGCCCTCTGCGTGGGAGCCCAGTGTTGTACCTCAGAGCCATGCCGGTGCTTGGAACTGCCTTGCAAAACGAAGCTATACTGGCTTCATGTCCAGAAGGAACCACATTAACATATGTAATGGTAGAAGAGTAAAATAAAAAACCACGCACGACACAACGCGAATTTTGTAACCAGGCGTCACACAATGCGAATTGCACAACGAGCGGGCTGTTGGATGCGTCCAACCCACTACAAGGGGCTCTGCAATAATTCTTCATCGTCATCAGGCAGAACACCAACAAAGTGCGCATAATGCCTTACATGTTTTTAGCGGGTACCACGGCTCTCCGTTGAATGACGAAAAATGGCACAGTGGCTGCTTCCCACTTCACAGAAATTATGATTTATAGCGTAGTGGGTTCCTCGAAAGTGCACTTGCGTTGGTTGCCAAGGAAGCCCATGAGCCCATCACCCATTACAAAGGGCTGAGCCACCATTCTTCATCGTCATCAGTCGTCACGTAAACAAAGTGCACATAATGCCTTACATATGTGTAGCTAGAACCTCGCTTCTGTGCACAATGACGAATAATGGCGTTGTACGTGCTTCCCAATTTCACAAATATTGTGATTTATGGCGTAGTGGGTACCTTGCTAGTGTACTTGTATTAGTAGCCCCAAGAGAGTTTACAACGGGCTCTAGAAATGCCGCTCTTCCAGCTTTTGCTGTGACTGTGCAGCGCTTTCCGCGCAGGCCTGGCATTTTTTTTTATTCAAGAGACATGCGCCGGAAGAGAAGAGGAACTGTTCAATTAGACGAGCTCGAGCATCGCAGCGAGAGTCACCCCATAGACCACTATGTGCATTAAAGTCCCCAAGGACCAGATACGGTTCCGGAAGTTCATCCATTAAGGACTGGAATTCATGTTTATTCAGTGGGTGATGCGGAGGTATATAAAGAGAGCAAATGGTGACGAGTTTGTTCAGAAGAACCACTCGAACAGCCACTGCCTCAAGGGACGTTTGGAGTGGTAAGTGTGTGCACGCTACTCCTTAATTAACGATAACTGCTACACCACCGGATGACGCGATGGCATCATCCCGGTCCTTTCGGAAAAGAATTTAACTGCGTAGAAAGTTAGTGTATTTGCATTTTAAGTGTGTTTCTTGTACACACAGCACTTTTAGTGTATGTTTGTGTAAAATTTCTTGGATATCGTCGAGGTTTCTCAGCAGTCCTCTGACGTTCCATTGTATAATTTGGGTTTCCATATTGGAAGCAAAGTGGTGCTGTGTGTACGAAAAGATGTGGCTGTGGTTTCAGTGGCAAGCTGGATCTCAAGTAACAGGACCGTCCTCGGGCCCCGTTATCGGCTTTTTTGTTTCTTTGCGCGCTCCAAGGAGCTACGCCGCTCTTTCGGTACCAGGGGTACCGGAGTTGTGTCCATTGCCTCGTTTGAGACACTGGACGCCCGCGTGTGCGAGCTGGTTGTTCGTTTTTCCGACCTCGCCTGGCGAGGCGTGGTCGTTTGACCCGACGACCCTGGAGTCGCCTAGATCAGTGGCTTGGTTGGTGGAGCAGTCTTGACTGCTGCCACCACGGGGGCAGGCGGGGCAGCCTTGGCTACTCCTACCGCGGGGGCGGGTGGCCGTCGCCCCAGCACACTGTGCGTGGCATGGGCGACTGCCTGTGGCCGTTGTAGTGCTGCCCCCTGTTGCACTACATCGCAAATGATGGTTTGTGAGGAAAAGCTCGTGAGACACGTTGTCGCGCTTCCCGGAAGCTTATATTCTCTGTCACCTTGATTGTGAGGACTTCTTTTTCGCTCTTCCACGCTGCGCATGTTCTGGAGTATGCGGGGTGGGCGCCATCGCACTTCGCACAATGGGCCTCCGATTCAGCCTTGCAGTCATCGGTTGAGTGTCGTGTAGTGGCGCACTTTGCGCAAGTGAGCTGCCCTCGGCAGCTTTGGGACGCGTGACCAAATCTCTGGCACTTAAAACAGCGCCGGGGATTTGGGATATATGCCCTCACACATAGTGTTAGATAGCCTGTCGCGACTGTTTCCGGGAGTGTACTAGAGCCAAATGTGAGAATTAGATGTCTGGTAGGAAGTTCCTTGTCGTTGCGCCTGATTTTGATACGCTGCACTTGTAAAACATTTTCATTTTTCCACCCACCAAGCAGTTCTTCGTCTGTGAGATCCACGAGGTCGTCGTCTGACGCTACACCTTTCATTGTGTTCATGGTTCGATGCGGTGTAACGGATATGGGCCAATCCCCAAACACTACAAGGTTGTTGAGTTTCTGGCACTGTGGTCTGTCCTTAACTTCGATTATTAGATCCCCGCTTGCCATTTTGGTGGCTTTGTAACCACTGCCAATGGCGTCAGTTAGGCATCTAGAGACCAAGAACGGTGAGATGTTGGTGGCTTTCTTTTCGGTGCTTTCGCAGTGAATGACGTGGTATTTGGGGAAGTTGTCTTTCTTTTCCACGAGGGAATCTAGGCTTACATCGGTGCGCCACCTTTTCGGGGGGCGATCAACGGAGAAAGGGTTTGGTGATCCCATGAAAAGAGGTTGTTGTTCGGCAGCCATGCCAGCCGCCCACCATCGAGCCCAACAAGGGGACGCAGCGAGACACGGAAGTAAACGCGGACGTCAGCTGTACATAGCCACTATAACCAAATATGGTTTACCCTAGGTTCGATAACCACACAAGGTTAACCCTTGCCGCCGGGAAAAAGTGAAATAAAGGAAGAGAGGAGTAGTCAGGAAAGATCAAAATAAGAGAGAAAGACGAAGACGTGGGTAGAGAGAGAGAGATAGGAAAAGGCGACTGCCGATTTACCCTGGGTGGGTCAGCCCAGGGGTGCCGTCTACGTGAAGCCGGGGACAAAGGGGTGTGTTGCCTCTGCCGGGGGGCCTTAAAGGTCCAATCACCCGGCGTCGGCTCAACCCCCAGGATCCCCTTTTTCCCGGACACGGCAAAGCCACGCACGGCTAGGCGTGGGAGGGGTTGAAACCCCTCGTTAGCTCGGGTCCGTGGTGTCGCTACACACCAAACGCCTGCTTGCGCAGACGCCCCTGCAGGGCCACTGACAAGATCAAAGCGGCTGCAAGACCACGAACGAAAAAAGAGGTACGAGCATTCCTGGCCCACACTGGGTACCACGTAGATTTTGTACCCAATTATGCCGAATTGACGTACGCCTTAACGGAGCTATGAAAGAAGGGGGCGTCAAACAAAGTCGCCTGGAATGAGAAGCATGAAGTAGCCTTCCAGGAGCTGAAGAACTCACTCACAACGCAACCTGTATTGCGATCGCCTGATTTGCAAAGAGCCGTTCGTTTTGCGCACGGACGCATTGTCTCGCAGTTTAGTGCGGTCTTACTTCAAGAACATGAAGGTCGCCTCCACCCGGTCTCATTTGCCAGTAGAAAACTGTTGCCACGCGAGGCAGCGTGTTCCACGATCGAAAGAGAATGCCTCGCCGTGGTGTGGTCAGTTCGAAAATACCATGTGTTCCTCTATGGTCGATCGTTTATATCGCAATGTGACCACCAGCCACTGGCATATATTATATCCGCCAAACATCTTAAGCAACATGTACTCCGTTGGAGTCTGCGACTGATGAACTATAAATGTAGGCGCAGATTACGTGAGCCGAGCTAACACGTAACTTCCTCTGCGTGTATAGAATTCGCGGTGCGCTAACAGGACAATCTATGTTCCATTTGCTAGTGACTTTTGCCTGTGATTGTTGTGTGTGTGCCGTGTGCCACTCTACAGAGTGCATACCTACGCGGCACGACGTTCTGGAAGCGGGGAGGAGTGTGACGAGTGGGGGACATTTTTGACTTCAAGCCGGATTTGGAGAGAGAGGAAGACAAAATTGCGTGTGTGGTGCGTGTGCGTGCTCGTGAGGGAGCCCAAAGAAAAAGATTTGGAAGGCTCGAGCAGCAGGTCGCGCCGAAGTGTCGTGCACCAGTGGCAGAACGAGGGTTCGTGGCGGCTACCGGCCCGTTGCGGCGCTCAACCTGTCACGGATGGACTGCGGACAGACTCGGACGACGAGCTACGTGAGGCGACGACAGTGCTTGCGGTCACGGTCAAGACCTGCGGGCGAGTGGGCGGTTACGCGGAGCGCCGAGCCAGGAACGCTGAGCAGTGCTGGGCCGGACTACCGGTGTTCTCGGACGTGGCCGAGCACGGGTCTGGCCATCCACCACGCAGCGAAGCGCCCGTCCCAACGACTGCCATGGTGGTTCATCAACCCCGAAGCTTCACACCCCATGAGACACGGCGACACGTCGGACCGTCTCGACGACAGCGATGTGTGAGTGGGTCACGTCGAGTGGTGCGCGGACTAGATGCGCTGTGTCAGGACCGCGAGAACCGTGCAGTGCATGTACTAGAACGCTAGATGCGGTTGTACCGGCAGATATTTCGAGTCTATGTATCTAGTTTAGACCATTTATGTATGTATGCCCATGTGTGAAAACGTCCTGTCTTTGTCTGTGCCCCATCCCTTGTCGGTTGAGCGCCTGGGCCAACACAAACATCGCACAGTCATACACTCATGTCATGTTATACCGATTTTGGTAATTATCAAGTCAATGACTCGGCCGTAAGAGCACAAATAGCCCGTCATGTAAATCATGACATACATGACATACACACGAAGCTTTTCATTTTACAACCTGTCATGTACGTTCGTCATCCTGCCATATCGCGTCATACAAATTTTTGCAAATATCAGATTAAGGCAACTGCGAAGAGAGCACGAAGGCGTTGGCGGCTCGATATACAGACAGATAACTGCGCTCAGTGGGGTTGATGTTCGCTGATAAATGCTTTGTGTTTCAAGATAGACCTGCGTGGGTCACGTAATGCGTAAAAAGACAACCGCCGGTCTGTTAGAACGACGGAATGTGTACAAAGCGATGGGAAGCACAGCGGGGACATTAGAGATGTGGTGAAGGAAATAATTTTGCAGGCGGGGAGTAAAATCGGCTCGCGTATTACGAGGTAGATTAGAGATCACTGTGAAAGACCATCCTGCAATGGACCTAGACTAGACAGGCGATGATGGTAATGATAAATAGAAATAAAATATGTTTAGGTGTCGTTCTCCGCATCACATTACAGGGAACACTTCAGTTATGATGAATGACATGCGCACCATAAATGTTGTATGTTTCATTCTGTCTGGAGCGCGCTTCGTCGATTCTTGTAGACAGTTTCTCATGACGATTTATTGTTAGGGCTTGCCAAACTGTCCTGAAGATATCCAAGAATATCGACGGAAAATACTATGTATGCACAATTTCGTTCGGAACGAAATGATTACTTGCGAGAACTATCGGTATCGATTATGGTAGCATGTCTGCTGTTGTGTGCGAATCTCCATGACGCAAGTTCAATCCCCCGCCATGACGGTTCGATGCCAGCTGAGGAGTGCAAAATCACCGAAGTGCCCACATTTATGGGAACGCTACAGAACCCCAAGGGGCCAAATTATTAGAAAGTCCTCAATTGCCGCGTGCCTCATACTCACACCGTGATTTTCACACGTTAAACGGCAAAATATATCTTTATTCATTAAATAAGTAACTTGTCTCGTTGCTACCATACGTTTGCTGTACTATCACGCTCACTATGAGCTACACTACGCGAGCGCGTGGCTCAGCACACCGTAGGTTGTACAGTGAGGCCGATCGTGGCATAGTTTCAAGTTATCGAGAGAGCGTTTGGCTGTTCCCATAAGCGCACATCACTGCCAATTGCTGGCTTTCACCTTCGCCCTATTTTATTTGAAGGAGCCTTTCGCGGTTTGTTTGCCTTTATTGAAGAACAAATTCGAAGTTTGGGCATCAAGCCACGGCGGCAGGTATAATTTTCGAAGCTGATATTGCGACAGGGCAAAACGATGGCGATTGGTAAAAGAAGTGGAGGCGATGCGCACTCGCAGGAAGAACCCTCTCCTGATAACGCGAAAGCATGTCACGATCAGCGCGTCTGTAAAACCTTACAATGCGTTTGGCCACGCACCCCCGCGGTGTAGCTCATACTGCGCGCGATAGTACGTTGACAGTTTTTTTCCGACGATATAAATAAGAGCACTGAAATGACGATAATGAAGTAGGTAAGTAAGTACAGTGTGCGGTCCTATCATAAAGACGCGGTGCCGTATCGACGTAGTGTAAATAACGACGGTCCATATATCCGTCTCCGAAGAGAACAGCTGTTGCGAAATGCTGTTCGGCAAGTGACGAAAAAGGGGGGAAATGTTGACTACCATTGGCAAAAGAACTGGCCGCAAATGACAGAGCAGGGACCTACCATTAGGAGAACTGTCATGGCGCACTTTTGTGCAAGCTGACGCTGATCGCTGCTCCAGTTCCCCCATCTCTCAGCTTTGCGGGTTTCATGACTTTTGTGTTCTTGTTAAGCTTGTCTGTTCTGAGCGTTCTTTGTGTAGTCGGCTAAGCGGCAGTGAACGTTGTCGTTGCACATTTTTTTTGTGCGTGACTAATAGACCGACGAGGTTCTTCGTTTTATATTTTCTGTACGCAATTTATAGTTCGTAATTTATAGTTCGATTTCCAGCCAGGGCTCTCAGGCGACAGCGGGGTTGTGGAAGGAGTCAAATAATGCTGTCACATTACAACGGAAATGACTTTTAGGACTATTTTAACACGACAGTGTTTTATGCCTGGGTCTACCAAGACTTTCATGACGCATTTCCGTCATGAAAGTTACGTCAACAAAATGAACGCCATCAGATGGAAAAGAAAAAAAAACTTAAGAAAAAGTTCCCTCCACGGGGATAGAACCCATGACCTCTCGGTCCACGACGATGGCTGGCGGGCGTTTAGCCCACAGAGCTACCGCCAAACACAGTACGGAGGCGACATGAACGCGCCTTTTATCTCTCATACTTGCCTCTCACAGTGTTCTTGGATGGATAGATGAATGGATGCTATGAACGTCCCCTTTATAACGGGGCGGTGATATCTGTGCCACCAGGCTCGAAAAAAACGCTCCATTGCAACGACCATCTCATTCGGCGCGTTTCCAATAAAAGTTTATTTCGTCAACGCTTTACACACCGTAGGGTGGCGGCTTTAGCGGAAGCCTCGCTCATAGCATCCATCCATATCGACAAATAGCTCTCCGACGCTCGCATGGCTGCCGCACCACGTTCCCCGCTCGCCCTGTGAGAAGTAACGGCCAGGCTAGGGGAAAGACACGACGCGCGTAACGTTTGTCTTCGCATTTCACGACGCTTTGAAGGAGTGCTTATCCAGCATTAGTGTTTATTATGTGCTTGTTGATGCCATCGTTGCGCGGGATTCACCACATGCGGGGTCCACGCATATGTTAAGAATTTCAGCTACAGCAAGGGTTAAGTCAGGATCATGGGTGTTTGTCGTCGGTACGCAGATGTGCAACTAGGCGTCAACGTGAGTGCGATGCGTCCGCATCAAGCGATGCTATATCTGCCAAACAACAGTAGACATTGTACAAGCTGTGATATACAATTCACAATAAACAATAAATTACTGTGACGACACGTTTCCCTTTCGTGTTATACCGATTCCTATGAACGAGGGATCAGCCATCTTTTTAACACGAAAGTGTTTTATTCCGGGGTCCACCAAGACTTCAGTGACGTATTTCCGTCACGGAAGTGACGTCGAAAAAATATGCACGATCTGATGGCGAAGAAAAAAGCTACCGTCAACGGGCATCGAACCCACGACCGCTCGGTCCGCGACAACAGATGCCGGGCACGCTATCCACTGCGCCACGGTCACAGACTCTGGAGGCCTTACGAACGCGCCTTTTATATCTACCACTCTCCCGGTCGGCGGGGCGGTGTTGACCTCTGGGAGCGGTAAGGTAAAGTAATTCGTCAATGTTGTGGTCTCCGCGACTAGCACCTGCAACGCGTTTACGCGTCCGTCCCATTAGGCGCGTTTTCAATAGAAGTTGAATTTTGTCAATGCCTTAACACACCGCGAGGTGGCGACCTTTGCCCAAGCGTCGTAGGGTGCCTTGAGGCGCGTTTTGTTGCGCGTTTTGTCGCCGCACACATCGAGGCACACTAAAGCGTCGTAAAAGCGTCAGCGTCGGCGTCGCTCATAGCAACACGCTAATCCACACCAAACATAGCTCTGCGACGCGCGCCTGCCTCACCATAGCTGTAACACTGCGTTCCCCGCTCACGCGTTCGCTCCGATAAAAATCGCGGCCGGGCTACCGGGGCGACGCGCTTTGCGTTTCCCTCTAGTGCGGCCGTGGTGTTCAATCACAATTTAACATGCCGCGGGACGGCGACCAAGTTCTGCGTCCAATATGCGGCGCTCTTCTGGCTATCACACCTCGTTCTCTGATTACGCTTTCACCATTAACTACTATAGCTACCACAAGGGTTTGTTTAATCATTTAACATGGACGTTAGTCGTCTGGATGGAGATGTACCACCAATCATCAAAGTGGGTGCATTCACGTTAAACGGTGCTATAGCTGCCATACATCAATATACATTGTGCAAACTCTCATATCAATGTACAGTAAACATTCAGTTACTTCTGTAAGGGCACGATTTACTTTCGTGTTATTCCGATTGCTATGACGGAGGGATCAACCATCTTTTATGGGCGAAGCTCCTTAAGGCGGCACCCGTTCGTCCCTCGTAGTCGTAGTGCGTAACCAGTCGTAACGCTAGTACCAGATCTTGACCTCCAAGGTGGTGCCGGTGGGAGATTTCTCCTGTGCGTTGTTGAACAATAAAAAATTCGCAGCGTGCGCGTTAACTAAAAGCCGAATTCTTCTGTCTCTCATTCCCCATTAGCAGCCATTGGCATGTTCCAGTAGGAAACGTTAGTAGAAGTAGAAGTGTAAGTGTTAGCTAAAAGCCGACTTCTTCTGTCTCATTCCCATTAGCAGCCATTGTTTACCTCCAAGGTAGTGCCTGGTGAGATTTCTCCTGTGCGTAATTAAACAATAAAAATTTTGTTCAAAACGCCGTTGATTGATGAAATAAACCAACGAAAGACGCCAGATGTTTTCTAAAAGCAAAACGAAAGAACGCCAGATGTTTCTAAAGCAAAACGAAAAGACGCCAGCTGCTTAACGAAAGACGCCAGATGTCTTCTAATGAAATGGTTTTCTAAACAATGAAAACTCACAGCGTACATGTAAAATTAAAGTGAGCTGCAAGTCGTCATAACTCTTATCCAACCTTTAGTATAAACGCGCCCGATCTCACGTCGGTGATGATGTACTGGGCAGAATTCACGGAAGATTCACGGTTTACCGATGAACCTCCGCAGCTTCGCCCACTCATCATGATTCACTCCGTGGATATGCTGTGATTTTTTACCTCAACTGTCGTCCCGTCGTGTTCTGCGGGACTTTATGGGACTATGGCACGGTTAATACATGAGCTGTCCCCCACCATGTGCACGTAAGACAGTAGCAGCACGAAGGACATGGACGAACTGTCATTGGAGCCAAAAATATCAGCGCACAGCTTGCATAAGTCATCCTGTGAAGGCTGCGTTCTTTATCTAGATAAAATGCAGATTTATCCTGCCTCTTTAGGTACCCTTACTTAAAACCTACAAAATGAAACGTGCTGACGAAATGTATGCTAAGGTTACTCTTTATACTTTAAACAAATGACTGCATGGTAACGAAATTACCTGGAAGGTACAGTTAAATATGTGCTACGAATTGCTTACCAAGCAAGGGGCAGGTTCAAAGAAAAAATCACAGCATATCCACGGAGTGAATGATGATGAGTGGGCGAAGCTGCGGAGGTTCATCGGTAAACCGTGAATCTTCCGTGAATTCTGCCCAGTACATCATCACCGACGTGAGATCGGGCGCGTTTATACTAAAGGTTCGATGAGTTATGACGACTTGCAGCTCACTTTAATTTTACATGTACGCTGTGAATTTTCATTGCTTAGAAAACCATTGCTTTAGAAAAATCTGGCGTCTTTCGTTAAGCAGCTGGCATCTTTTCGTTTTGCTTTAGAAACATCTGGCGTTCTTTCGTTTTGCTTTTACAAAACATCTGGCGTCTTTCGTTGGTTTATTTCATCAATCAACGGCGTTTTGAACAAATTTTTTCTTGTTTAATCACGCACAGGAGAAATCTCACCAGGCACTACCTTGGAGGTAAACAATGGCTGCTAATGGGAATGAGAGACAGAAGAAGTCGGCTTTTAGCTAACACTTACACTTCTACTTCTACTAACGTTTCCTACTGGAACATGCCAATGGCTGCTAATGGGGAATGAGAGACAGAAGAATTCGGCTTTTAGTTAACGCGCACGCTGCGAATTTTTTATTGTTCAACAACGCACAGGAAAAATCTCCCACCGGCACCAGCTTGGAGGTCAAAGCGTAAGACTTGTTACGGACTACGACTACTACTACTACTACTACGACTACGACGACGACTACGAGGGACGAACGGGTGCCGCCTTAAGGAGCTTCGCCCCTAATAGGTACTGTAAGGGAAGACAACAGATACAACGCCCGTACGCTAGGCCAGCTGTTCTATTCTGTTCTGTGCCGCGTAAGCCCGTGACCCACAACCCAGTTCGGCTTCAATCATCACATTCGGCCACACTGCGTCGGTTCGTTTCATAAAAAAAAAACACACGGAACGCGACTTGTCAGTCCTGCCGAAGCTCTCTTTTCTTGAGACGAGACACGTGCACAGAAAAATTGCTTTTCCTGCGCTTGTCCGCACTCGTTTCACAGGTCGGATGACCTACACGCCACGTATTCTCACCCAACCTTTCAGTGATGATGAAAGGTCCTTCATACTTCGGGTAAAGCTTTTTGCCAGGCGATTGCGCGCATCGTTGTACCCACACCTCGTCTCCGACCTTGTACTGCGGCCCTGGTCGGTGACGGCGGTCGTAGTACCGTTTCTGGGCCCTTTGCGCGTTTGCAGCTGTCTTGCGTGCCCTAGCCCGGATGACGCGGCAGGCGGTCTGTCGTGAAGAGGGGCGCCCGACTTCTAAGGGAGTGCTCAAATTCTTGACGGCCGTCAGCTTCGGAATATGTCCGTAGACAACTTCATAAGGTGAAGTTCCAATGGAAACCTGGAACGCCGTGTTAATCGCGTATGCGGTTGCCTGCAGGTGCTCATCCCAGTCTGCTTCATTTGGTTTCTTGTTGTTGCAGTAAGGAATGAGTCGTGCCAATAGGGTCTGGTTGTACCTCTCCGTTAGGCCATTCGCTTGTGGATGGTATGCTGAGGTGAACTGATGATCGACACCTGCATTTCGGAGGTACTGTCGGAGTTCACGACTTCGGTAAGTGGTTGCTCTGTCTGAAATGATCTTCTTCGGTAGGCCGTGCTTCCATTCAAAACGGTCCTGTAGAAATTTGATTACAAAGCCCGCGGCGAGAGAGGGCACCGCAGCAACTTCCACAAACTTCGACAAGTGGTCCACTGCCACTACAATGTATCTGTTCCCTGCGGCTGTAGTTGGTAATGGACCGACATGATCAATCCCCATGGTGTTAAAAATAGTGTCAGGGAGTGGAATAGGTGTTAGTAGTCCATGTTGGCATCCCGGGTGTCACTTATGCTTTTGGCAGACCTCGCAGCTTGCGACGTATAATTGAACGCTTCTCTCCATCCTCGGCCACCAGAAACGTTCCTGGATCTTCCGCAGAGTAGCTCGTCGCCCTACGTGTCCACCTTCCGGGGCATCATGGATGGCGTGCAGGATTTCAGAACGCATAGTCGATGGAATCACTAAGAGGTGGCGTTCTTCTTGGTTGCTGGTCCAATGGCGTCGATACAATGTCCTTCCGCGAGGACAAACTTTGAATTCATCTGCGTGTCTTCGAGGGACGTTATGATTGCTGCCAAATCTGAATCGTACCGCTGAGAGTTCGAAACATCCTGCTGCGAGAACCAAATCCAGCCTTCTTTAGGTTGTGGTAAGCTTTCCTCGCAAGGGTTCCGCGATAGCGCATCGGCAACCTGGTTTAGCGCCCCTGCTCGATGCTTCACGTCGTAAGTGTAGTCTTGCAGTCGGATGATCCAGCGGGCGAACTTGTGCTTCAGGTGTTGCTTGGCAAACATCCACGCAATCGCAGCGTTGTCCGTCACAACCGTGAACTTGCGGCCGAACAAGTTGTGACGAAACTTCTCGTCCACGCTCCAGACAACAGCCAGGTACTCCAACTCGTTCGAGTGGTAATGGCGTTCCGTGTCCGATAACTTGCGGCTGGCGTAAGCTACAACATGTTCAACTCCGTCTGGGTCGCGCTGAACGAGGACCGCTCCTAGACCAACCTGGCTTGCGTCAGTGTGAACCTCAGTGTCCCATTTGTCCTGGAAATGACTCAGAACGGGGCACTGTGTCAGACGGTGCTTGAGGGTTTGAAAGGCGGCATCTTGTGAAGGGCCCCACACAAACGTCGACGCTTTCTTAAGCATATTTGTGAGTGGAGCTGCTGTCAATGCGAAGTTGGGGACAAACTTGCGCAAGTACGACGCGAGACCTAAAAATGCCTGCAGCTGTTTCAAAGACGTTGGAGTAGGAAAGTTTGCTACCGCTGCTACTCTTTCAGGCAAAGGTTGAATACCGTCTACAGAAATGGTGTGTCCTAAGTACGGGATGGTGGCCGAGAGAAATTGGCATTTTTCTCTGTTCAGTCGGAATCCGGCATCGAACAGCCTTTGGAGAACTTCATCCAAGTTCCGAAGGTGTTCTTCCTCCGTTGTGCCCACGACCAATATGTCGTCCAGATACACGACACACGCATGATCTTTCAATGTGCCGAGGGCAATATTCATGGCGCGCTGAAATGTACTTGGTGCTGTTCGCAACCCAAAACGCATGCGGTTAAACTCGTAGAGACCGGAAGGGGTCCGGAACGCTGTTTTGCACTTGTCTTCTTGAGCAACATTAATTTGCCAATATCCCGCTCGAAGATCAAGTGATGAAAGGAATTTAGAGTGCCGTACCGTGTCAATGGCGTCGTCGATGCGGGGCAGTGGGTATGAATCGGGAATGGTGTGCTTGTTTAATTCCCGATAATCGACACAAAACCTGAGGCTCCCATTCTTCTTCCGGACAAGGACGACGGGTGCGGCCCAGGGGCTAGACGATGGTCTAATTACGTTAGCAGCCAGCTTTTCCTGCACTTGTTCGGCAATGACGGCTCGTTCGCGTTCGGCGTAGCGTCGTAGTGCTATAGAGATGGGCGCATGGCCATCTGTGGGTATGCGATGTTCAAGTAAGCTTGTCCCTGGGAGCTGCGATGTACTTTCCGCGAAGATCCGTCTATGTCGTTCGAGCAGTGAGGAAAGGGTAGTAGGTCCGTCAAGCTCAACTGCACTGACTTCAGTAGTTGCGGAACCCGCGACCAATGGACGTAGAAAAACTCCACCACCCTCGATGACAAGCTGTACGTCACCAGACAGAAGATAATCTGCTCCCAGGACCATATCGGCGGGTAGGTCTTCGAATACGGGAACGGCAGCAAGTAACTTGCTCCCAGCTTCGGTGTGTAGCTGCAGGTCCACCGCACCTACAGGGAATACGCTGCCGCCGAGGCCCCGTAGGGGCGGCTCGGTCCAAGGCTGGAGGGTGACTGGGGCGTGACGGCGAAGCAGCGCCGTTCGCTGGGCTCCAGTATCCACGAGTGCCGTGAGCTCACCGATGCCATCGACGCGGATCCGAACTGTTGGAAGCGGCCGGGCTTGGAACTGGATGGCTTGGCGCGGCGCTTGTGTGCAGGCCTCGTATCCATGCCCAAAGCGCCCGCAGGAAAAGCATCCGCGCCGCGTGGTAGCGGGTTCCGGTGGGGAGACTGCAGGAGCGCGGCGTCTTGCAGTTTCCTGCAACTCTGCCGCTTGTCGGATAAAAGCGGCGATGTCATGTTGTACTGTCTGCACAGACAGTATGGCCGCATGCGTCGCATCGTATATGCCATCGATGACATACTGTCTGGCTGCCGCAGAGGGCCAGGCAATATCGCAAGCTTGCAGGGTGGCATAATTTGTCACAGATGTATGCGGCAATGTCTTCAGTTCGGGCTTGCCGGCGAGACCGCATCTCCATGAAGCGAGTGTCATAGGCTCCCGGAAGCGGTGCAAATGTGGACGCGAGGGCCGCGCACCAAGTAGTCCATGAGGCATACTTGCTTCCCTGAAGACGATGCCAGGCTTGTGCAGCTCCTCGGAGGCGCCCTTCCGCGACGGATTTCTTCGTAGACTCTGGCCAAGAGTATTTCGTGGCGACAGAGACGACGGTCGAGACCCAGGTGGTAGGATCGTCCTGAAACCCGTGAAATTCCGGAATAGCAGTCTCAGGTAGCGGCCCATGTGCGGCGCATCCAATTGCGGAAGTGGAGCTACTTGCTATGTTGTTGAGGCATTGCGTCAATACGCCGAAGAACCGGGTCACTTCGGAGTCGCAACCCTGTGGTTGAGCCGCCGTGGAGGCCTGGACGCCGTCCCCGAAAGGTAGTGGCTGCGAGTCCGAAAGCACTCGTCTGCTTCGAAGGATGATAGAGGCAGGCGGATTTACGGCTTCTGATGGCTCTGTGTTTCGCGACTGCGCCATTGTAAGGGAAGAGAACAGAGAAAACGCCCGTACGCTAGGCCAGTTGTTCTATTCTGTTCTGTTCTGAGCTTTCCAGATTTCCGCAGCACGTTTAGCTTTCCGCAGCACGTTTAGCGTTCCTCTGTTCATTCTTCTTACGCTGAAGCGCTAATTGCCAGGCAACTACTTCGGGATCCGATGACATAAGCTTCTCGGCTCTTCTGCGCCGTTGAGCAGCATTTGCGCTCTCCTTCTCCATGGCGTTACCCACCTGCAAACGCCAGTCAGAGGCGCTATCAAGCGGCACCAGCGCACTGTCAGACGGCGACTGCACAGCGAAGGCGAATACACCATTTCCCGCTAAAGGGGACCATGAGTAGATGCGAAGCCGGAGCACTTGCACGATCGCGTTCCGTTGGCGTTCGTTGGGCATGCTACCGAGCTCGCGTCGTGGAACGCGAAGAGCGACGCTACGCTCGTCGTATCTTCCATCTAGCCTGGCCGTTAATTCTCACAGGGCGAGCGGGGAACGCGGTCGGCAGAAGGGCGAGAGGGGGCAGCGTAGGAGAGGAGAGGGAAGGGGAGGGGACACGCATGCGCTCGAGCTCATCGCGGCGTTGCGCAGGAGAGAATTTCGGCATGTCTAGCCCGCATTTCAGAGGAAGAGTGGAAAGGGGGAGGGGAGAGAAGAGGTGGAGAGGGTAATGGGAGATGGGAGGGGAGAGGGAAAGTGGAGAGGGGAAGATGAGAGGGAAAGTGGAGAGGGGAGGAGGAGAGGGTGAGTGGCGAGGGGAAGGGGAGAGGGTGAGTGGCGAGGGGAAATGGGAGAGGGTAGACGACAGGGGGAATGGTGAGGGGGAGTGGAGAAGAGGTGTGTGGAGAGGGTATGCGCATGCGCAGTAAGGGTGGTCACGCCGCACACCACCACCGGATTGAGCTCCGCCTTAAGATACTTCGCATCTAATAGCTGCGCGCGCCATGGCTACGACGTCACCCCTCTCGAATGTGCAGAGCAGCAGCGGCGAGTATCGCGCATGCGCAGCACGGCTCATGATGACCCCCGCGAAACCTGCTCTGGCTAGGCAAGTGTAGCTAACGCTACAATAAACAAGATCCCTCGCGATGTGTTCACCCGCGCCGCGTCGTCTGCTCGGCGTCCGCATAGCGTCGGTACTCATGCGCGACGCGATTAAAGGCCGCTCATGGCACCAACCAACGCTCTCAGCGTTGGGCAACAACGGCAGCGCCGGCGCAAAACACCGTAGAGGCACCCCTCGTAACTGGCTCATTCTGCCTCGAATTTATAAAGTCGTTGTCGGGCGCTTTGAGGCCCCTGAGTTCTAAACCGACGCTTCTGCTTGCGTTATACTTGCGTCGTGACGCTTCGAAAGCGATGTATTGGTGACAATTTTCCGCTGTTGCCTAGATTCAAGCTTGAATTCTCGAGAATTCTATTTTCATCTTTAATTCGTTTGCCCTCTTGTACCGCCGCTTAAGTGCAACAAGGGAGTACCTACGCCATGGTGAGTGTGACGTTAATGTTTCCTAGTAATGTGTTATGTTGCTATTATGAGGAATAGAATATTGGTCAAATGTTGCGGTGGGATTTTACTCGGCAGCAGGTATTCGCAGTGTTTCTCTGGGTCTCGGCCTTGTTGAAAGCGCTATGGAGACAACATACACAGGTCGTTCCTGTGGCAGTCTTAAGTGCCCATCTCAGCGCACGCTGAGGAGGCAGAGCATGAGAGCTGGTGGGCCGTTGCCTTAATTCCCATTGCTGGGAGATCAGCCAGGCCGGGTAAATGTGCACTGTAATGAAATGCCTGCATAATGAACGGTTGCGGAACTTCACGTATGCAGTTTAACAAATAGCAGGTGTAATAAGCTGTACACTGGCTGATGTCATAACCCACCATCGTATCAAACCGTTTGATAAAATAGGTATGATAGCCACTCATTGCGACTCACTGCAAAAATGCGCATGCAAACCAATGTTCAGTTGCAGAAGATTCCAGAATTTTACAAAAAGCAAGAAACAAATAAAAATATTAAAAACCCGCTGCACAGCTGTTGCTAAAGATATATACGTGAACGCCGCGTAACTCACTTTGACTGCACGTCAGAGGTGTTTCCTGGATTGACACCTACACGCATAGCCAGTAGGGAAGCTCTTTATTTGGCATTATTAACGAGTGCGTAGCATCCGTAACGGTGTTGCTTATGTAAGAACGCTGTGTTTCGCATAATGCGCGTGCACAACTCTTCTTCTCATGCGCACTATGCGAAACTCAGCGTTCTTACGGACGCAACGCTGTTAAGAAGCTACACACGCACTAATATAACATTATTATACTCATCATCATCATCAGCCTGTCTACACCCACTGCAGGGCAAAAGCCTCGCCCATGTTCCGCCAATGAACCCGACCCTGTGCTTTCTGTTGCCATGTTTATACCTACAAACTTCTTAATCTCATCTATCCACCTAATTTTCTGTCTCCCCCTCACGCATTTGCCATCTCTTCAAGTTCAGTCAGTTACCCCAATGACTACCGGTTATCCTGCCGACGTGCTACGGGCCCGGCCCAGATCCATTTCTTCTTTATGATTTCAGTTATGATATCCTTAACTCCCGTTTGTTCCCTGACCCACACTGCTCTCTTCCTGTCTCTTAAGGTTACACCTATCAATGTCTGTTCCATCGCTCGCTGCGTCGTCCTCAATTTAAGATGAACCCTCTTTGTAAGTCTCCATGCTTCTGCTCCGTAGGCATGTACTGGTAAGATGCAGCTGTCATATACATTCCTCTTGAGGGATAGTGGTAGACTACCATTCATGATTTAATAATGCTTGCCCAATGAGCCCCATCCCATCCTTATTGTTCTAGTTATTTCACCCTCATCATTCGGCTCCGCGGTGACTACCTGTCCTAAGTAGACGCAGTCGTGATAACGTAAGAAGCAGTAATAGTCCAGAGACTTCTGACATCCCACCAGTATTGACAGGAGAAGTAAAGAAAGCCCTAAAGCAAATGCAAAGAGGCAACGCCGCTGGTGAGGATCAGGTAATATCAGACCTGTTGAAAGACGGTGGAGAGATTATGTTAGAAAAACTGGCCACCCAGTATACGAAGTGTCTCTTGACGGGGAGGATACCAGAATCTTGGAAGAATGCCAACATCATCTTGATTCATAAGAAAGGGGACGTCAAGGAGCTGAGAAATTACAGGCCCATCGGCTTACTGTCCATTGTCTACAAGCTATTTACAAACGTAATCGCTAACAGCATTATTACTACATTAGAGTTCAATCAACCAAAGGAACAGGCAGGTTTTCGTACAGGCTTCTCAACAATAAACTATATTCATACTATCAATCAGGTGATAGATAAATGCGTGGAATACAACCAACCCCTATACATAGCCTTGATAGATTACGAGAAGGCATTTGATTCAGTGGAGACATCAGCAGTCATGCTAGCACTGCGGAATCAGGGCGTCGACGAAGCCTATATAAACCTAATGGAAGAAATCTACAGCGGATCCACAGTCACTATATTCCTACATAAAGAAAGCGACAGAGTCCCAATAAAGAAGGGCGTACGGCAGGGAGACGCGATCTCTCGAATGCTGTTCACCACGTGTTTACAGGAGGCTTTCAGGGGCCTAGATTGGGAAGAATTAGGGATAAGAGTTAATGGAGAGTATCTCAGTAAACTGCGATTTGCTGATGACATTGCATTGATGAGTAATGCGGGAGACGAAGTACAGCTCATGATTACTGAACTAGATACGGAATGTAGAAGGGTAGGTCTGAAAATAATAGGCATAAAACTAAAGTAATATGGAGCAATCTTGGCAGAGAACGGCGCTTTGCGATAGGTGGCGAGACTAATATACTAATATAGCACGAATACATAAATCGATTTTGGTAGCGTAGCTGTCCGCCGCCGCAGCCAGTTTCCGTCGGAGCTATAGCACAACGAAAAGAAAGAAACTGGGCTCGAGAGGAATCGAACCCAGGAACTTTGCTTCGAAGCTCACTTATTCTACGACGGACTAATGCCAGTGCTTCCACTTCTCCATAATTAGAATCTGTGCTACTGTCATGTAGGTCGAGTAAACGCGATGAGTGATGCAATATTCCGTGGCAGAAGAGAAGAGTAATATCACACCAGGAGTCACATAGTAAGAGCTGTGTAACTAATGGGTGGTTTAAAGTTGCCAACCATTTGCAACAGACTCAGCTATACTTGTTAATCAGCACCAGTTGTAGGATTAACAATGTGTGCAACTGCCTAGATGTGCGTATTTCATCACAGTCGCGTAGTACGCAGCGAGAGCACTGGCGGCGACAGCGCCAAGACCCCGGGATGCAAATCATGTAGTACATGACATTATAGGTCGGCAAACTCACTCGTAGGTCAACTCAATCCGACTCAGATCGAGGCGTGAGTCTGATTCTGAGCAAGTCAGGGTGAGTAGTATTTTCGTGAGTTTGAGTCCGAGTCCGCTTGACAAAAATTTAGTGAGTGTCAGTCCGAGTGAGTCCGGTTGAGGAAAATTATGGAGAGTCTGAGTACGAGGGAGCCCTAGGCGAAATATATAATCTTGAGTGAGTCTGAGTGAGCTCCACATTTTTTCCCGAGCTATGCATGACATGCATGTCATGATTGTCATAGTATATGTCATTTATGTAGGTCATACCGTCACTTCATGCGACAGAACTATTTTTTGTGTATATCAGGTTAACGAAGCGGCCACGAGAGTACGAAGCCGTAGGCGGCTAGATGGATTGACTGATACGCACGAAGTACCTGAAATTGACTAAGAAATTTACCTTAGTTACTCTGGGTGGATCCTCTCGTCTAGGGCCTCACTGGCTACGGCGGTTTGTCTGGCCTGATTAAGGGTTGCGCCTCCCACGACTGTCATTTTATAGCGGTGAAACGCTTCATGCTCTGTCAATAAAATGTATGGTGACCTTTATGTGCTTCTCGAATACCGATTTTGGAAATAACAAACACAAACTTCGCGTATTAGAAGTTACAGCTTCATTGATATTCTGAACAAACATCAAAACTCGGAAGGATTTTTTTTACTTCTTTGCGTAGTAACTAGGATACGTGAGGCAGTTCCGTACTATTGCCCGCGGGCAGATAGCGCATTTTCCTAATTTGGAGAACAGCTCTGGCTTTTGACTGAAGGTCACTGTAAGGTCGCCGACAAGCGATTTCAAAGCGTTTCATGCTTAAAACATCTCACCGAAGTACGCTTACATGAACGGCATATAAATTGGTGCCTGGTTTCAGGCAGAGGCCTATAGGTGAACACGCCGGGAATTGAGAAATAAAGAAAAGAATGCTCTTCGACCGTTAATACCTGCGCTTAATAACACGTCTACGCTTTACCTGCCAGGACCACACGCTGCATGGCCCCGTGTTCAAAGCAGGGCCTCACCTATGCATATTTATTAGGTGTCTAGGCTTTTTCACATAGAGTTTGATGGACGTATTATAACGTGCCTCTGAAACACGCGGCACTCGATCATGAAGATCATAAGGTTCTATGCCCAAGCTGACAGAGACATGCAAACGAGGCGCATTCTCGAAGTTGTAAAGCGGCATGAAGGACAGAAAGTGATGGAGAGACGATGAAGTGTCCAAGCTGTGGACGTGACCCAGAGAAGAATGGTTGCGAGTGCCCGTCACATTTGCGCAATCATATTTTAGCAACAGTCCATCACGAATATGAAAAAGGAAGATGGTGACAGCGTCATTCGCGTCTGGTCGGGCTCCTTAAGATTAGACCTATACGCGTGAGGTTGTTTCAGCAGTACGAGCGGTTTCCACACAAAAAAAACAAAATACCCGCAGGTGTAGAAAGGTATAAAGTTTAGGGACGACAGAGCGGAAGGAATTGTAGCCAATAGGGATATCAAGAATGTTTGCGAGCCTTAATTGGTAATCTATTGAGAATTGATGGCCGAGTGATGTTCCAAAACGTTGGCGATAGCTGCCCTGCTAGTATGCTATGCTGCCGTATAATTGCACGCAGCAGCGTAGCAGGCAATTGCAGGAAGGAAAGAAGAAACAAGCGGAAAGACAGTGGGGTTAGCCAGTTTTGAGACCAGCTGGCTACCCTGTGCTGAGGGAATATTCACATTACAAATAAACACACACAAATACAGGGCAACTGCCCTGTATTTGTATACGTGCACATGCATACACGCATACACGCAATGGGAAATCAGTGAATTGCATCAAATCAAATAAAAGGAGAGCATACCGTTCTTGAGTGAACCCGTCCGCCTATTAAGTTGGCACAAACATCTATAGTTCTGCTTTCGATTGTGCTTCTACAGTGAGATCAACATGAGATGAATCGCACTTTGGCTGCTGCTCTCGATGAGTAGATATTTAGAACAGGCGACTATATTTATGATTAGTTCATTTATATTTCTCTCATTCAAGACCGGAAAATACAAAACATAACAGGCGGGTTCCATACTAACAATTTGGTTGTAATAATGATTGGTGTGAACTCCCACTTCATGTGCCATACGCGAAGCTCAATAGGAAAGTGATAGTAGACATGCTGTGGGAAAGTCGGTTAGAGTATTTTGCTGCAGCACGAAAAAATAAAGAAAATGCCTTTGTAGGGCAAAGGGGTAAAAGAATTGTACTACACGACAAGTGCGGTGAGCTGTGTGAGGTGCAAAGACAATGCAGGGAGCGCGAATTGAGTCCCGAGTGAACGAACGTTTACTTTAGACGGGGGCGAAATATGTCGGCGTCCAAACAAATGTAACTTATGCTTGCCTTTTAGGTATTAAGCAATGATGTGATTGAATACGAAACGTTAATGTATCTAGTGGCACCATATCGGACGGATTGAAGAATAATTGTGAGGCCTCCTTCGGTTTGGTTCAAGGTGGAAGGCGTGCGCTTTTTGAATGTTGTTTTTTTAATGTCTGGGGTTTTACCTGCCAGAACCACCATATGATTATGAGGAATGCCGCAGTGGACGGCTCCGGAAATTTGCACCATTTGGTTTTCTTTATCGTATGCTTTTCATATACTTTGCACCTTTTTTAAGAGCGAGCTCTCTTAAAGACATGCGTAATGTGAACAAAGTGCACGTTTACATTTAATTTTTTTTCTCTCTCACAGAATACGTGAAAGAATACACTGCACCTGATGTCGAAATGAACTTCTCGTACAGTACACAGCAGATTAACCCGTACACCTGGATGTTTTGTTTTTAAATATAACAAAATATTTGCCTAAATGCAAACAAAATCACTTTGAAGGCACTTTGGCAATAACGGTGAAGGCACTTCGGCAATATTGAATGATTTCTTACAGCGTATTGTTTAAAAGGATGCGCACTGATAGTTGATTTTAATGTAGACCTTCAGGAAACAAAAAGGCAAATATTGCCTGCGCTCTCGGTTGGGAAGAATGCTTAAATATTCATCATGCAAATCACAGCAGAACTGTAAATCTTTTTTTAAAGATCAAGCTCTCTTAAAGAAAAGCGTAATGTGAACAAAGTGCACGTTTACATTTCATTTTTTTCTCACAGCAGACGTGTAACAATGTACTGCACCTGATGTCGAAAAGAACTTCTCGTACCGTACACACTAGATTAACCCACACACCTTGATGTTGTATTTTATATATAAAAAATATGCCTAAATGCAAAAACAATACACGCTAAGACAATGTGCCTATCTGATTTTAAAATTGTTTTGAAGGCACTCGAGCAATAACGTGTTTTAAATATTGAATGATTTCTTACAGCGTATTGTTTAAAAAAATGCACAATAATAGATGATTTTATTGTCGACTTTCAGGGAATAAAAATGCAAATATTACCTCCGCTCTCGGTTGGGATGAATGTTGAAAGAATTATCATGCGAAGACACAGCCGAACTGTAAACAAACACAATTACGAATAATGCATTATAGTCTTAAAGTGCATCTATTGTATTCGTAAAAACTAGAAAGGAAGCATTACGCAAAACCAAAATGTGCCGAGGACCACAACCAACTAGTGCAATAACTGCAGCCACAGCATCCTGCTGAAATGTAAAAGAACTGTGATGACAGGAAAAGAAGCAGTAATGTTTTGAAAAAGCAACAGCCTCTGTTACAATAAAGGTGGCTTAAAGCTCAGCAAATATGATGTCACAAATAAGAACTCAGGCCGTCAACAAACTAAAGATGCAGAGCATAATTTAGTGACCCCTACTACTCTAGATGAAAGCGTGAATACATTGTTAATTTACGTTTCGTGTGCGCGGCAACATGAAGTGAACTTCCAAAAAGTGACCAAAAAAAGAAAAAAAAAAGAAAGGTTACAGAAAGAAGGCAATGATATCAACAAAATTGAAGGTCATGTAGAAGATGAACGAGCTAGCTCAAATAAAACAGACCGGTATCACAGACACGCACACGTAAGTTTAATAAGCAATTATAGTAAGCAAACTGAGCGGCGTCAGTGTCGATGATGGTGCTCGACGACTTTTTGTTGGTACTTTGGAGCTTTATTACCAGGCAAGCCATCAAAGCAAAGTCCAAAAATTGTGGCTAGATTCATGGTCGTGTGTAATAGAGGTCTCCCTAAGTACTGCGATGTCTCTCAGCAACATTGACTCTCTCGCAGTCGCGGCACGAGCCACGGCATTGCTCTTCCCCGTACCATCAAAAGCACTGGCAGCGCGTATGTTTCAATGAAACTGAATGATGTGAGCGAGAGAGGTCGCCACAAATATGTGCATTACCAAATAAGAGTCATAAAAGAATATTATCGGGGATTTGTGATTTTATAACGACTGATCAACCCGAAGGTCACAAAAAAAACAAAACGAAATGCCAAATATGTAAAAAAATATCTCTAGGAGACCCTCATTTATGAATTAGATGTCTGGTAACGGCACTCGCGCGTTGGCGTTCATGTGCTCTGATGTACTGATGGCGATATGTTTGTTTCACACACTGCCGTAGCGGATCTCAAAGGCCACACAAAAAGAGGTGCGTGTTTAAGATGGCACCTAATTCACCCTTGTCTTAAAGGTACCGTGGCAGCAAAATTTTTGTTGCTGACTTTTATGCTTGAATTAGTAGCTTTCTGTCGGATGATCCCGAAAATGAATCGTAAATACCTTAACGTATCGTGTAATTAATGCTAGCGTCATTGTATACGACCAATTTTCGGCGTCTTTTAATATGCCTCAAAAGCCCACCTGAAATCACAAGAAACTAGCGCCGTACCGCGGTGAAGTATCATATAACATCACGCGCGCCCAATTTTTGGTGACGATGGGAGCGCGCCTTTTGAATCGGGGCCCCGTGTGGGTGTGCATGTAACGATGGCTATGCAGTAGTATCAGTTAGCGTGTGACGTAGCAGGCGTGTTCTCCTCGCGAAATTTCTGGTACACACACGCCTGCCAAGCACCCATTATGTTGTCAAGAGTTTCCCTCGTGAGAAAGAAAAAAAGTACCGACTCGGTTCAAGAAGTGAAGCAAACGTGAAAAATATGCAGTATGGCGGCTAAGAACAAGAAAAGATTTATTCAATGCAATTGATCGACTTCAACGTCCGTGCACTGCTCACAATTCTGTTCGCGTCTGCAGATTCTTGCAATCCACCGGGCTCGCTATCTTTCACCGCCTAACCACACATACATAGAAAGACGCACAGACGCTGGCGACGCTCCGCGCGCCTCTTCCCCTGTGAGGCATCCGCCTTGGACCCTCCGGCCCATATGACCATCAACCTCCGAAGAGCAGCACAGTCTGTTGGTGCGTAAGACAAAAGTTGAATGCGTTGCGGAGACGCATGGACAGGAGACGTAAGTTGCATGTGCACTCCAACCTGGGAGCTTCTTTAAACGACCTTCGGAGCTTTCCGCAAATAATTCCTTGTTACGGTACATGAAATGCATCCGGCCTGAGAAGCGCACAGGTTTTTCACGACATGCTGGCACGCAAGTAGTTGAGAATGTTGCTCCGAATTTTCGCACGCTGACGAGCACACGACAAATCACTCGACGCGGCGTGGCGAACACGAAGGATTCGAGACGAACCAACCCAGTCAATCGAAGTGAAGCCGTTGCCAGGCGTCGCCGCTAGCCGGCACCACGATGACAGCCACACTGAGATCGTCGACGTTATCGTTACTAGCGCATCATCAATCAGCGCCGGGGGTGTGGCCTAATAATATAATTTTCGGGGTTTAACGTCCGAAAACCACGATGTGAATATGATTGACGCTGTAGTGGAGGGCTCCGGAAATTTAGGCCGCCTGGGGTTCTATTACATGCACCTAAATATAAGTACAGGGGCCTCAAGCATTTCTGCCTCCATCGAAAATGCGGCCGCCGCGGCCGGGATTCGCTCCCGCGACCTGCGGATCAGCAGTAGAGGACCATAACCACTAGACCACCGTGGCGGTTTGGGTGCACCTAGGGGCCCGCTGAACGTGTCATAGTACTGTCGATGTCGCAAGGAGCTGAACGATCCTTTGAGCCTTTGTACACTGCTCGCCCTCGATATAAGATGACTTCCACGTAACGAACGCAATTCGTACTTCGCAGAAAAAAAGCAACGTACGCATACCAAGCGATCAAGTGAAGGCCACATCTCGAACTTGAAAATTTATATCACTGCTCTTATAGCTAAATTTACCTCCGGTATCATATGTATCGAATATTATGCTTCACTTGAACTAGAACCAAGAATTTGCATTTTTAACGGAGCTTCTATTTGGTTACAGATTATGGGAGCGGCGGCGGCTGAATTCACGACAAACCCGGCGCCATTGAGGTAGCCGAAATAGGTGATGTATAGGTATCAGCAGTAAGTGTCTTGGCTCAAAAGTAGCTGGTTATCTTTGCTGTTAGAATGAGTACTGAACAGTGTCTGCATAACATTTGTGCCGGGAAACATGAGTGCCTATGGTTGCCTTATTTTAAGGGATTTACCCCTTTTCAGAATACAATTTTGCTCCATTCCCCCGTCCTGCTTTTGCAAAATATCCTTGAGAAGCACATTCTTGTTGAAATTTCTGTGTAAGTAGATTACAAATACTCCTCAAAATTGTTCACCTTTTGTTCTAAACACACAGTATACACCAAACGTGTCACGTAAGACAAAAGTCGCTCTAGGAAATAATGTATAAAGGAAAACAATGGCTGGATTTCACCTTCTCGCGTTACACGAGTGTAACACCAGCCGAAGTTTAAGCGAATTACGCTATAACTCGCAGACTTCGGGAGTGGCTTCGTACGCGGAAAGCCCGGGCACAGCGAGCGTACACAAATGCGGCCCTCACAGGCATAATGTTTCTTAAAAATACACGAGAGGGGACCTTGGCGCTAGTGTCTACGGGAGCTGCAATGCATGGCGCTTCAGCCAGCATGGGTATGCTGGGCAGTACATGAATTTGCCGAAGCATAGTTCTTACGGCACCATGAAGCTCTTTAACTTTTAAAACTGGTAATTAATAATATACAATAAAACATATTGTAATAATTACGAAGTGAACAGTGACCCGTTGCATACACACGTCTGAAAAAAAAAGTGATCACTTAGAAATCTGGAATATTGTTGGTGCAGTTCAGTCTTGCCTTTCTGCTGTCATCAAGCTCTAGCAGCGTCCGGTGCGGTGGATCAGTTGTTACGGTGCTCGGCTGCTGACCCGAAGGATGCGGGTTCGATCCTGACTTTGATGGTCGCATTTCGCTGGAGGAGACATGGCAGAGGCTCGTGTACTGAGCGACGTCAGTGCTCGTTAAGGAACACCAGATGGTCGAAATTTCCGAAGCCCTCCAAGCCGCCTCATAATAATATCGCGGTTTATGTCGGTGAAACCACCGATAGTAATGTTACGTTTACCAGGAAATTATGGAGGCGATTTAGGAAATGTAGATACTTCATTACGTACAGTATGCCTAAATTTGAGATCGGTTCTAATTATCGTTTTTAAACGCCTAAAGAAATTGTTGCGTATTACCACTAACGAGCGTGTGCTCATTTAGTTCTTGGTATGTAGTCAGATGTTCCGCTACAATTTTTTTTCACTCGAATTATACAGTTTCAGCGTTTTGTAGTTGTAGTGACCCATCTCAATGAAAAGATGGCTGATCCCTCCATCATAGCAATCGGTATTCGCAATGCCCACGAACTATAGGTGGCGCGCCGTGCTTTTCAAGATGGCGCCAGGAGGAGGGTAAACCCGTTTGTTAGCATAGGAACAGATAGGACGTGCGGACGTACGGACCGTGCCACTTTCACCGGATGAAGTCATGAGCTGCGCTGAAATGGATATGAGACTAAAATACTTTCCCAAACCATGGAAAGTGCTAAGTACTCGCCACCTAATTATTTGCTGCGAAGTGAAAGGTTATATTTCAGCTCCGTTACCGTGCATAACGATGCTTTGCGAAATCCTGTGCGTGCTACATAAACCTGTATGAACTAGAATTGACGTATGAGCTGAACGGCACTCCGAGGTAGTACGTACCGAGCCTGCCTGACGGATTTGCCGCAGTAGTAGTACGGTCCCTAGAATTCTAGGGACCGTAGTAGTAGGCCGCCAGCGAGTAGCGCCATCGCTGCTGCGCGTGATGATGCCTTGCAAACATAAAAGTGTTCTGTGGTAATACCCCGTCGTCATTACTTGCGCAGTCGGAAACGCGGAGTTACGTCTTCAACGGAACACAAGCACTTAACATGCCATTCAGTAGCGCTTGTGTCACAGCCATGCTAAGACTCTAGCCGTGTGTACTTCACTCTGCATGTTGCAGGTTCGATCAGCACGATCGAAACATGAATATCAAAAAGAATGCACACGTATGCTTTTCGCAACGTCGAAGAAGTTCGCCGAGAGGCGTGGATTGTGGCCGTGACTGCACATTCCATCGCTCTAACCACTTCGCTTCGCTGGTCAAGCTCGAGCGCGTTGGCGGCATGCGGCGCTCCATAATATCCACCATAATTGTGATACATGCAATGCACAAGAGGAACTATGCTCTTATTTTGATCTCGCTCAAGGATATTATACATTAAATACAATCAAAGTGACTTACGAGCGTGAAAGAACATAAACGCACGAGGGGACGTGAAGTGCAACTCGCTCCTCGTGAGTTAGCAGCTGGTGGTTCATCGTCGCTGTCACTCGTTGCTTTCACAGTCTTCTGCGTCTAGTGAAAAATCCTCGTCGTCAATATGGTTTCTTTCAACATCACTGCTGAAAGCAGTCTGAAGAATTTCCTCCGTCGAACGACTTCGACCACTCCGCGTCACCACGTTTACAATTAGAGACGTCTGGGCGCGGAGAACGTTTTGCCGGTTTTGCTCTCAGGCCGGTCAACAAGCAAATCGCTTGCAGTGTGCTGCCACCTATCAACAAACGTACAAAAACAAGCGGTGCAGCGGTGGCTAAGAAACCCAACACACTGGCGAAGGACGGCGTGGATGGAAAGCGTTCGCTCCACGAAAGGCGTCGAGCAGACGCGTCCTCGAATAATTGAAACGTCGCTCGCACGATTCGTAACAGCGCTTTGCTGACAAAGGATAGAGGCCCTATTTTATTGTGTCGCCAATTTGAGATCACGTCGCGAGCCCGCGCGACCTCCATCCAGCGTACAGCGTTTTGGGACTCATGCACTACAAGAAACACTGACCAATTATATATGCAAGTAAAACAGGGTGAGCTTCAACTGAATATGTCAGACGATAACATTTAACTAACCTACGTGGCTACAGAAAGCCTCGCGAAGCTTATAGTATGTGTACACTGTGGGCTAGCATTGAAAGCGCGAGTTGCCACGTATTTTCACGAAAACTTCGCGTCTCGCAAGAACGAATCAGATTTCTCGTGTCACGGAGGGCCCGGTTTGTTCACTGATGCAGGGAACATGCAAAGTCGTAGTGTTCCTTTCTTGCCAACGCGTTAACACTGAGGCTAGCACAGCCGAACAAGGGAGCGACTGCATAGTGCCGCCATTTTGTCGTCTACTAACCCTCCTCGAGAGGACACTCCTGAATTCCGCTCGGTGGCGTGACAGTCTATGGGCATTGCGAATAACACGAAAGTGAAACGCGTCGTCGCACAAGTAGTTGTTTTAAGAGAACGGAAATTTGGGCAAGTTGGTTTGCATTCGTTTTAAAAACAGCGCAGCAAAACGAGGACAGTGTAGAAAGAAACAGCGCCGGTCCCGTCGTTTCTTTCTATACTGTCTTCGTTTTGCTGCGCTGTTTTACAGCGAAAGCTGTTATGAGATCATTTCAACGGCCGTTTTTGGCGCCGTAGTTGTCCGCCGCCCCCGCCACCGCCCCCGCCACCGCCGCCGTCGCCGGTGTCCGTAACCACTATCGCTCGAAATAAGAAAAAAAAAGAAATAAGAAAAAATTTCCAGGTAGGAACGGGGTTCGAACCTGGGCCCTCTGCGTGGGAGCCCAGTGTTGTGCCTCAGAGCCATGCCGGTGCTTGGTCCTGCCTTGCAAAAAGACGCTAGACAGGCTCAATGTCCGGAAGAAGCAACATTAACATATGTAATTTAGTGTGGTAGAATAGTGAAATAACAACCACGCACCACACAACGCGAATTCTATAACCAGGCGTCACACAATGCGAATTGCGCGACGAGCGGGCTGTTGGATGCTTCCAACCCATCACAAGGGGCTCTGCAATAATTCTTCATCGTCATCAGGCACAACACCAACAAAGTGCGCGTAATACCTTACATGTTTTTAGCGGGTACCACGGCTCTCCGCTGAATGACGAAAAATGGCATAGTGGCTGCTTTCCTACTTCACAGAAATTATGATGGTTTATAATGCAGTGGGTTCGTCGCAAGTGCACTTACATTGGTTGCCAAGGAAGCCCATCATCCATTTCCTCAGGGTCTCAATAAAGTTATTCCCCCCTTTCTCTGTCTCTCTTTCTCACGTCAACGTATGTTATATTGCATGGTGGGAGAGTGAAATGGCGACCGGGCGTCACACAATGCAAATTACGTAACAGGTGATCCGTTTAAAGCTTTAAACCCATTACAAAGGGCTGAGCCACAATACTTCACTGTCGTCAGTCGTCACGTAAACAAAGTGCACATAATGCCTCACATATGTGTAGCTGGAACCTCGCTTCTGCGCACAATGACGAATAATGGTGTTGTAGGTGCTTCCCAACTTCACAAATATTGTGATTTATGGCGTAGTCGGTATCTTGCTAGTGTACTTGCATTAGTAGCCCCAAGAGTTTACAACGGGCTCTTGAAATGCCGCTCTTCCAGCTTTCGCTGTGACTGTGCTGCGCTTTCTGCGCAGGCCTGGCGTTTTTTTTTTAAATGAAGTAGTTCATTGTTGATAGTGCATTGGTATACCAGAGCTTGTACAATGTCTACTGTTGCTCGGCAGATATAGCACCGCTTCATGTAGGCGCGCTCACGTTGACGCCTAGTGGCAATCTCCGGACCGCCGACTAACGCCCATGGTCATGATTTAACATATACGTGGACACCGCACATGGAGAATGTCGCGCAAATATGGCATCAACAAGCTCGTACGAAACACTGACACTCGATATGCACTACTTGAAAGTGCCGTGAAACGCTAAGAGAAGCTCTATGCGCGTCGTGTCTTCCCTCTAGCCTGGCCGTTAATTCTCACAGGGCGAGCGGCGAACGCGTTGTGACAGTCAGCCAGGCGAGCGTCGGAGAGCTATTTTTTCGATATGGATGGATGCTATTAGTGAGGCTTGGCCTAAAGCCACTACGTCGCGGTGTGTTAAAGCGTGCATAAAATTACCCTTTGTTTGGAAGCTCCCCGAATGGTATGGTCGCAGCAACGGCGCTTCTTTTTTTTCGAGCCTGGTGGCACACATGTCACCACCCCGTTATAAAGAGGACGCTCATGGCATCCATCCATCCATCCATCCATCCATCCATCCATCCATCCATCCATCCATCCATCCATCCATCCATCCATCCATCCATCCATCCGTCCATCCAAGAGTACTGCGAGAGGAAAGTGTGAAAGATAAAAGGCGCGTTCGCGAAGCCTCCGTTATGTGTTTGGAGGTAGCTTAGTGGGCTAAACGCCCACCAGCTATCGTCCCGGGCCGAGAGGTCATGGGTTCGACTCCTTGCAAAGGAACTTTTCCTTGTAGTTTTAAATGCGAATGCATTTCTTAGTCGGGCTATGTGAGGCATCCGGCGTTGTCCGCGCGCCTCTCCGCTCTCACTCCCTCTCCCATAGCAACAGCTGCGGGCGCGCGCGCTTATCCTCGCCCCTAGAGGAGGTGGTGCGGGCGGAGTAGCGGAGAGTGAGTGGAGAGGAGGAGCGCGCTCTGGCGTGTGAGGGCGCTCGCATCCGAGCTCCCGCGTGTGTGGAGAGTGTGTAGGAGAGGGCAGGTGCAGTGCTTCGCCGCTCCTTCTCTCGCCGTTCGCTCTCTCTCCTCCCTGTGCCACCGCCTCAATGCAGTGCGCTTGAAACGCGTTTGTAGCGTTTGTGCTGCCTTGGCACAGCCTGAAAACAGCGCGTTCTAAACGCGTTTGTGCTGCATTGAAGGCGGTGGCAACATCCCTGAGGTGATTTCGAACGCACGTAGGAAGTGTTCTTTGAAAGAGGCGCCCAAAAGGGAGACACTTGAGCGCGTCGATTTATCCAGCTTTACGCCATTAAAATTACTACGCCGTGTACTCTCGGCGCAAGAAATGCATTCGCATTTCCTCACGATTCCCTTCGGGGAGGTGGGGGCATTTTTTTCCTTGCCATTTAATGACGTTCAATTTGCAGACGTATTTCCGTGACGGAAATACATCATGAAAGCCTTCGTGGACCCCGGCCTAAAACACTTTCGTAATAAAAGTATTATGAACCGACGTCCGGTACGAAAGTAGAAATGTTATATTTCAAAGCAGTCGCACGAGGCAAAAACGACGCAGCCCGCGTGTCAAACGATGATGATGATTACGATTATTTGTATATACAGATGAAGACAATGAACTGCATTGCCAGTGCTCACATTTTTTAACACGAAAGTGTTTTATGCCGGGGTCCACCAAGACTTCCGTGACGTATATCCGTCACGGAAATGACGTTGAAAAATTTTACACGATCAGATAGTAAAGAAAAAGGTTCCATCAACGGGCATCGAACCCACGACCGCCCTGTCCGAAACAACACATGCTGGACACGCTATCCACTGCGCCATGGTCACAGACACCAGAGGCGTTACGAACGCGCCTTTTACATCTACCACTCTCACGCTTGACGGGGTGGTGTTGCCCTCTGGGAGCGGTAAAGTAAAGTCATTCATCATTACTGTGGCCTCAGCGATTAGCACCTGAAACGCGTTACACGTCCGTCGCATTCGGCGCGTTTTCAATAGAAGTTCAATTTTGTCAATGCCTCAACACACCGCGAGGTGGCGACCTTAACGCAAGCGTCGTTAGGGAGCCTATATGACCGGCCTAAAGCGTCGTAAAAGCGTCGGCCTCGCTCATAGAATCACGATAATCCAAACCAAAAATAACTCTGCGACGCGCACCTGCCTGTAACACCGCGTTCCCCGTTCACGCGCTCGACCCGAGAAAAATCGGGGCCGGGCTATCGGGGCGGCACGACGCGTGTTGCGTTTCCCTCTACTCCAGACGTGGTGTTCAATCACATTTTAACATGCTGTGGGATGGCGACAAAGTTCTGCGTCCAATATGCGACGCTCTTCTGGCTACCACACCACGTTTTCTGATTACGCTTTTACCGTTAACTACTACAGCTACCACAAGGGTTTGTTTATTCATTTAGCATGGACGTTTGTCGTCAGGATGGAGCTGTACCACCAATCATCAAAGTGGGGGCATACATTTTAAACGGTGTCATAGCTGCCAGACGTCAAAATACATTGTGCAAGCTCTCTTATATCAATGTGCAGTAGACATTCAGTTACTTGTGTAAGGGCACGCTTTACTTTCGTGTTACTCCGATTCCTATGACGGAGGAATCAACCATGTTATTTTTCCCTCCTTCGCGAAAGCGGCCAGCAAGTCAGCAGGGGTAAGAACGCCTGATATCTGGTTTCAGGCGCGAGAAATGAGCGATCTCGGTGCTGCGGTGACGACGATCTGTAGCCGCGCTGACAGAAGCGACGGATAGTCCATGCTCATTCGACACTAGAGTGTTGAATAGTATTCTGAATTAGTTATAGTGTTCTTTATTACATCCAGTTAACCTCATAATTAGTCTGATTTTCCGCATTGTTACGTTTCACACCACATGGTAATATTGGCGTGAGAAAAATCATTATAACTTTTGATATTTTGTCATTGGAAAATGAATAATGATATTTGGCCACTTCTTAGTCACGCACTTCTATTTTTCTTGTTTGTTACCAACGAAATAAGTAGGGTCGTGCTGCATGTTTCCTTTGTGTGAGCCTTCTTCAAATCCATGCCAAATATTTCGATTAATCGACTAAAAAAGCCGTATTGTTAGTGATTATTGGCTAAACCTGTTAGCGGCTAATCGGTAATCGAATAATAAAGCTAATCAGCCATCCCTACGCCAAAACGTTGCTTCGCTGCAGATCGTGTTATGCCAGGGCTCCCAACCCAAACTTCCTTCCTTCGACAAGGCATTCAAGCTGGTAAAACGTCTGACGCAACCAGCGTCAACACCCGCTAATGCAACGAGGCGGGAGTCTTACGCAATCCCCGGTAACTCCGGCGATGCGTCTGACGCAACCAGCGTCAACACCAGCTGATGCAACGAGGCGGGAGCCTTACGCAATCCCCGGCAACTCCGGCGCTGCGTCTGACGCAACCGAAGGAAATCTCTCCCGCAACGTGCGGCAAGCCCTCTCACCCGCAGATCCTGTTCGAGCCAGCGACCAACGGCGGTTCCTGATTGGAGGCTTCGCGCTCCTGGCTGATGCAAGCGATCGCCCAGGGCTATAAAAGAACCAAGCTGCGCGGAGAGAGAGACAGCGAGACAGCGAACGAAGAAGTCCCGGGTCGTCGTCGCACCGCTGTGCGAGCCCAATAAGCTGTCGGCCCCCGCGCCGAATATGTAAAGCCTCTGTATATATGTATATAAATTTGCCTTAACTCACCGTCGCCTTGATCGCCCCGTCTATCAGCTCTGCGGAGAAGCAGTCGCAAGCTGAGACACCCGTTTCCCAACAATCGTCGGTCTCCTACTGCATTTGGCGTTGTCGGTGACTTCAACCCCACCTAGTCGATCGTGTGCTAACGTTCGCAGTTCGAACGTTTGCTTTACGAATAACCACGTGCACGTCTTCGGTCAACGACGTAACGTATGTTTCCTTTTCCTGCCAACGCTCTCAGGCTAGAGCGGAGACGCACAATAAGTCAAATAACGCAGGCGCATTACAGTAGAGGCGATGTGGAGTGCTACTTTCTAGTATGCTATAGCACTATCGTGTGGAAGACGACTGCGGCACAGTTACATTAGCCACTGAAGGCCGCCATGACATCGGCAAAATGGTTGACGAATTATAGCACGGTAGGTCCTCTACTACGGGAAAGCACAATCAGTTTTAGAAGTCGCCAAAGCCAATGGAGCGCCAATGGAGCAAAAGACTACCGTGCACACCTAGGCTAAGCCATCGCGTGAAGCCTGCGTGCTCTTTCTGGTTATATTGAAAAGTTATGCTGGCCCTTTAAGTAACCTTACTGGAAACCTACAGAACAAAAAAACGCCAGGCCTGCGCTAAAACCGCAGCACAGTCACAGCGAAAGCTGGAAGAGCGACGTTTCTAGAGCCCGTTAAGCTCTCTTGGGGCTACAATACAAGTACACTAGAAAGGTACCCACTACGCCATAAATCACAATTTTTGCGAAGTTTGGAAGCACCTACTAAGCCATTATTCGTCATTCTGCGGAGAAGCGAGGCACCAGCTACACGTCTGTAAGGCATTATGTGCACTTTGTTCACGCGACGACTGATGACGATGAAGAATTATGGCTCAGCCCTTTGTAATGGGTTGGAATCTTTAAACGGCCCACCAGTTATGTAATTTGCATTGGGTGACGCCCGGTCGCTATTTCCCTCTCCCGTCATGCTGTATACCATACGTTGACGTGGGAAAGAGACGGGGGGGCGGGGGGGGCAGCGAAGAACTTTACTGAGACCCCGAGGAAATGGATCATACGCTTATGGGCTTCCTTGGCAACCAATACAAGTGCCCTTGCGAGGAACCCACTACGCTATCAATCATTGTAATTTTACTGAGACCCAGAGGAAGTGTATCATGCGCTTATGGGCTTCCTTGGCAACCAATCCAAGTGCACTTGCGAGGAACCCACTACGCTATAAATAATTGTAATTTTTGAGAAGTAGGCCAGCAGGCACTCTGCCATTTTTTGTCATTCTACGGAGAGCGTTGGTACCTGCTAAACCCATGTAAGGCATTATGCGCACTTTGTTGATGCTGTGCCTGATGATGAAGAATTATGGCAGGGTCATTTGTAATGGGTTGGAAGCATTCAACAACCTCCTCGTTGCGCATTTCGCATTGTGTGACGCCTGGTTACAGAATTCGCGTTGTGCTACGCTTGGTGCTTATTTTACTCTTCTACCACGCTATATTGCATATGCTAATGTGGTTCCTTCCCGACATGAAGCCTGTATAGGACCTTTTAGCAAAGCAGTTTCAAGCACCGGTATGGCTCAGAGGTTGAATACTGGGCTCCCACGCAGAGGACCCAGGTTCGAACCTCGTTCTATCCTGGAATTTTTTTCTTATTTAGTTTTTTTTCTTATTTCGAGCGATACTGGTTACGGACACCGGCGGCAGCGGCGGCGGCGAACTACGGCGCCAAAAACGGCCGGTGAAATGATCTCATAACAGCTTTCGCTGTAACAGCGATGATGAAAGAATGATACCGCTCCTCTTTATCCTCTAAACGAACGACTGCAAGATAATGAAAATACCTGGGAGGTTATGGTTAAATGTCTGCTACGAGCTCCTTATCAAGCAAGGGGCAGAATAAACCAAAAGAAGCACAAGAATGAAAGGAAAACATTTGACATGTGTTAACAGAAAACATAGCGCGCGGTAGAAGAAGAGGGAGACGAGAAACGGCAGCGTTGGGACGCGCTGCTCTAAAGCTTCAGGCGTATTGTCATTAAACCCGGTTTATATTAGAACGAAGTCTTCTGATTTTACACTGGTGCCGAAACCCGACCCGGTTTTCGTGGAGGACCATAGAACGCCTGCGAAACACGAGAGCATCTCGGCGACGACACAGCACTAAGATGATCAATGAAGTCGGTGACCTTCTAGCTTCGAATGAGTTCGATCTGGCCGGGCTTCGCAGCATTCTTCAGCGACTGGAGAAAAGTAACGACGAGCTCGTCAAGGCCAACGAAGCACTGCACGCAGAGATGACTGATGACGAGGTGCTTGCGGACTGAGCTGCGGGGAGTGTTGGCCTTCTACGACATCACATACAGGAGCTATGCCTCCGATCTTCTGTGCCATCAAGGCCCAACGGTGAGTTGCCAACCGACTCTTCTCTGACGAGTCAAGCATCCCCGAGAGAAACTTCCGTCGTCACCGGAGCTCTGTCGAGTCAAGCAGCCCCGAGAGAACCTTCCGTCGTCACCGGAGCAAGGCTTCCTGAGCTGGACATAACGAGGTTCGATGGGTCCCCTACGAAATGGCTTCCCTTTTGGGACCTATTTCGCCACTCCGTGCACGAGAACCCGCGCCTTAACAACGTTGATCGATTTCACTACCTCCGGTCTCTTCTTGACGGCCCGGCGGCAAAGGTTATTGCAGGCATACTGACAACGGACAATAGTTACGAGGACGCCATTTCCACTTTGAAGGAGCGTTTCGGAGACGTGCGAGTTATTGAGCAGAGACATATCGAAAACCTTCGCACTCTACGTCCCGTCACTATGTCGGCGAACGCTAGTGAACTCAGAAGCCTCTACGACTTTGTCCAAGTGAACATAAGGAGACTCAAAGGCCTCGGCGTCTCAGAGTCGAACTACGCTGCCATGCTGTGCGAGGTGCTGCTGAAATCGATTCCACTTGACATAATGGTGGAATATTATCGACGGCGGTGATTTGAAGCGTCAAGTGCGAACAACCCGCCGAGCTCAGAAGAAGAACTTCAGCAATTTCTCAAGTACCTCCGCATCGAGGTCGAGTGCAGGGAGCAGACCACCTACCAGTGACGGGTGTCGTACAGCAGTGAACAGCAGACTTCCGGCAGCCGTAAGAATCTGCCAACGGCATCAGCTGCAGTCCTCAATAACAGTGCCTTAACGAAGGAGGAGGCATGCCTTTTCTGCCAGAAGTCACATTCAACACTGGATTGCGACGCATCGATTCCTGACTCGAAGAAAAAGCGTCTTCTGTCGACAACGGGCTGCTGCTTCAGGTGTACCACCAAGGGACATCGGGAAAGATACTGTCGACCTAAGGTGAGCTGCTCGTATTGCCAAGGAAGACACGCTTCTTCGATGTGTTCCAGAAAGAATGCTAAAGCTGCTCACATAACGACGACACCGCAACAAGCAACGAGCAGTACTTCCATGTACGCTGTGTCAGATGGAAATAGGCGGAGTAACCTTGATACCATACTTTGGCAAACATTCAGAGGATGGATAAAGGGCGCAGAAGGTTCCTGCAATATAAGAGGCATTCTGGATATTGGTAGCCAGCGCACTTTCATTAAAGAAGATATTTCAAGAAAAATGAACCTCAAGGTGCTAGGAGAAATTCACATTACCGTCAACGTGTTTGGAAACAAACGTGGAGGTCCAGGTATGCGTCGACGACTAGTTCAAGTAACCTTACAAAGCCAGTGCGATGGTGTTCAGCTTATCATTGAAGCAATAGAGATACAGGACATCTGTCAAGTCGTTGTTGAAGTACTTCAACACCATGAACTCATCAAAGGGTTACAGAATCGCGGTCGACGATTGGCTGATACTCTTTGCTTTCCGCCTATTCCACAAGAAGAAGGCATTAGCTTAATAATTGGCTCAGACCAATTGTGGAAGATCCTTGGAAGAGACATCGCTTGACATGATAATCACAAAGGTCTTCTTTCAATTGGAACTGCACTGGGTTGGACATTCCAAGAACCTCTTGACAACGATGATACCATTCATACACACAAACTCAAACGTTTGTGTACTTCGGACGAATTGCTGCATGAACGATGAGCTGATGCTGCAGGAACGCGTAGGCTCAGAGCTGCGGAAGTTTTGGCAACTCGAAAGCTTAGGGATCACAGATGCGGATGAACCATCCTGCCATGATAAGAAGGTTTTGAAAGCTTTCAACGAAACCATTGAGTTGCGCGATCAACGATACGAGGTCTGTCTGCCTTGGAAGGAACTACCATCACACCTGCGTGATAATCGTGCGGTAGCTGTCAAACGACTTCGCTGCCTACTCGTCGGCTATCTTAGAGCAAAGAAGTTCTGCTCAACTATGATGCGGCAGTCAGACAGTATATTAAGGATGGTCATGCGGAACCAGTTCCCCTCGTCGAGGATGCGACCACCACAAAATACTACATGGCCCACCGAGAAGTAATAATAGAATCGTTCACCTCGATGAAAGTCCGAGTGTTCTTCGATGCGTCGTCCCATGCCACGGGAATGACTTCGCTAACTGACCACTTAGAAAAGGGCCCCAACCTCAGCAACGACATATTGAAGATGTTGCTGCGCTTTCGCCAGCATCAGTTCGGAGTCGCGGCTGACGCCCAGAAAGCTTTCTTGCAGATTGGAATCAAGCCATGTGATAGGGACGCCCTGAGATTCCTTTGGTTTGAGAGAACGCCAACAGGCGTACATGACATGAATCGCGTTCGCGATTACTGCATGACTCGCGTGCCGTTTGGCACTACGGAAAGCCCTTTTTTACTGAGTGCGACATTGCAGTACCACTTCCAGTGCGTATCCGGAGACTATCGCCGAACAGCAGAGAAGTTGGCGAATTGCTTCTATGTGGACGACATGGTCACCAGTGTAGCTACCGCATCGGACGCCTGCGAATTATACGATCATGTCACAGAAATTTTCGCCAAGGCGGGATTGAAGTTGCTGAAGTGGGCAACTAACTGCACTGACATGAAAAACCTCATAGAACAGCCGGACCACACGAAGATACTCGGACTACTGTGGAACACCAGATCAGACAAGCTAAGCTTGAACGTAGACCCTGTTCTTGAACGTCTCCAACATGTGTATAGGCGCGATGGCCGACCCATATATTCCGTGCTTTCAAATAACATGGCCAGATCACTAAAGTTACAAATATGCTCACTTAGCCTTGCGGTTCGCATGCGGCGTATATGGTAAGTGTTGCGCCGTCTCTATGTATTTCATCTCCCAAGCTGGTCTCAGTACTGTGGAGGCTACGGGGCCACTTCGCCAATACGAATAAAGAAAATTCGTCACGATCTCTTCACTCGCGCCTCGTCGTCTGCTCGGCGTTCTTATAGCGTCGGTGCTCACGCATGGGGCGAGGTAAGCGAGCACACCGCAGCAACCAACGCTCTTAGCTTTGGGCGGCAGCGGCAGGGCCGGGAAACAACACAGCAATTTAGCACTGTTTCCATGATTCAGTCTCAAATTCTCAGGGAGGAGGCTTAGCAGGCGTGGGTGAAGAAGCGGCTGATTGCAGTGATAGGGACAAAACATACATCACACTTTGTTCTCAGCAAGAGATGACACAAAGCGATAGCCGATTCCACCGTTCACTTATTGCTGCCAGGATAGTAGGGAGTAGCAAGGGCGAGTTCGGGTCGAAGCGGGCGCGTGCGTCAGCATATGCGCAGCCATAGAATATTTCAAGGCAAATGACAGACATATTGTGATTGTTATTAGCTTATCACGTAGCGCTGTGACGTAGCACGTGCCGGAGAAACGCAGTGATCTTAACATTGCGAGTTACATTGATATTACAAATATAACTATACTGTGCTCCACAAGCATGTGGCTTGCTCACACCTCGTAGCTGCACCCTGCTACAAATAGCATGTGAGATAGAGAATAGTACAGCTGTCAAGGATCCGGGCCGTCTTACCGTAGGGAGTGCCCATGCCAACACGGTAGCCTACATTAAGCCAACACCATCCAACATTGCTTGTCACCTATATTACACCCTAGCTTTGATGCTATGGTCACTTCTAGCGGCCGCTGCTGTCCTGAGTCCTGGTAATGGAGCACTCTCATACACAACTTAAGAGTTTATGCGCCCCTAAAGACAGTAGTGCGTTTACATGCGGATGCACGTGTTTTTTGCGTGATCAATTGGAATTGAATGCTTACACAGAAACAAAAAACATGATGCAACTAGAGGAGCTGGAAAAACATTCCTGCGACCGCAATATTCATATAGGGACGAATGACGAGTGAAGCTGTATCGGCGGCTGTACTCGCATTTCTGCTGCAGGCACCTCTCCGCTCCTTCCTCCAGCGCGAATGAATGCAGACGGCGGCGCTCTTCCTCGGACTCAGGGTCTTGGATGCCTCATTGCCGGTAGGGCGACACCTTACAAATGACGGACACGGAAAGAAGAAAAAAGAAGAGCTTGTCTTTTCTGTACCCGTCCTTCGACAAGTGTCCCGCTACCTACAATGATGGATCATTACCAACTAGCCCGATCAAATTGTCTGCCAGGGTCTTTGTCAGCATTCTCCTCTTTTTGCACGGCTGCGCTTTCGCTCCTGTATTCGTGTTGCTGCTGGCCACGCTTTCCGCTTGTTCCTCTGGAGTGATCGCGCTGCACCGGTCTCTCACAGTGTTGTTCGTCATATCGTAGCACCGCCACCAGACTATGCCGAGGCACCGCCACAATATTTCTCCTTCTCCCCTATATTGTTTTGTTCCCATAGCCGTGCTGGCTGTGCCCTCCCCTCACTCCTTGCATTGGCTGCCCGTATAGAGCTTCGCTTTAAAATTCTCACAGAATCTCTTTTGGGGAGATCTGAGCAATGTGTATGCGTAGAACTTCATTTTAGGTGGGGTCCTTCTTCGAAAGCTGTTTCCAGATGGCATCAGCATGGTGCCCTACATCTTTTTTCAAACGTTCATCAGTACCACAGTAGGCGCATTCCGCGGCCACGGAAACGCGAGTATGACAAAAGCTCACACCTTTCCTCATACATTCGCCTAAGACGACTTGAATGGGAAAGCCATTTCTTCTTCCCAGTCGATCTATTCATTTTCCCTCGTCTCCCGTGCGAAAGCTTCCGGCACCTGAACTGCTATTACACGGCCTCCGTGGTTGGCCCACCTTTCATCAACCGACGATGTTATGTGATGATGTCATCGTGTGACATCACTTTCTGCGGTGCCATTACGCCGTTATGATGACGTCACATATTTTGGTGATTTTTGGACTCATGGCAACGTCACGTGCTGAGGTCATTACGGGATGATAATGTTTTGCATAAATCGGGTTGATGCCGCCGATGAAGGACGCCAAAGATCGATTTTCGCGGTTCATGAGGCATCAAAGGCTTTTTGGTGTAAAATTTTTTTGAAACGTATTAGTTTTCCTGATGTGTACAATCAATCATGTCGGCTTCCTTTATGCATTTAAAAGCCATCTCTTGGACAAGATGCAATCACTTCAATGTCGATTTATTTTGACAACTTCTCAATCGTTCGTCTATACCTCTCTCCCGTTAGGCGATCATCAATATAAAAAAATGCTGTATAACACAAAGTAAATATTCTTGGAGTTAATTGGTTAATCTTTTTTGCATGATCGAGATTTCGTGATGTAGCGAAACGAGAGCAGAGATGGGTTGCTATTGCCGGCCTTAATAGTGCGCTGCATTCGTTTTTTTCCCATCTTTCATCCAACTTCTAACGCCTCTAGGATTGATCATAGAGTGACTATTAGGACGAGCCTTAAGTAACCACCTGAAGGCGATATAATAATATTGATCAGAGCAACGTTCCTCGCCAGTGTAGCCGAATCGGAAAACGAGTTGTTACACAAGTATGGGGCTTGTAAGTGCTGCAGCCGTAAAATTAAATTCAGACTGTCCTACTTGTTAAAAAAGATGAACCTGCTGCATTGCAACGCTAAAGAATGAACTAGCTGTCACGTTATAGCGCTCACCAAGACTTCGGCGTCTTGCACGGAATTGCCAGAATTGTATGGCTCGCCTGTCTAATTACTGGCGTCTTTCATAATCATATCCTGGTTTTGGGACGTTAAACCCCAGATATTATTATTATTATTATTATTATTATTATTATTATTATTATTATTATTATTATTATTATTATTATTATTATTATTATTGTCTACAATTACTGCAAAAGATAACCACTCGCCATGACGTAGTAAACATAGTGAATAGCCCTATGCAAATACTACGACTGAGAAAAAAAATAAAATTTATGAATTTTTCGGGGATCCATACTTGTCATTGCATTGAGAATATATGATGGGAGAAACGTTGGTTACATCAGAGCAAAAATATAAATGGATTGGAACAAAATGTAAATATTTAACGTAAATGTTCCTTGTAGGCATAGTAGTTTTACCAGAGAAGCATTTAATCTTCCGAATGCGAACCTTTCCTTTGCACTTTCCTGGGCAATAATTACCTACCAACAGATTATTGACTTTTTCTTTTTCCTTTTACTAACAAATTTTGAGCACAATAAAGAGCCAAAATTGGGTTGAGAAATACTAATTGACCGATGACATCGATAAGTAGAATTCCGGTAATGCTAAAGAAATTTATTGCAACAGTATTGAAAGTTGGGCTAGTTGGTACGGCAGCATGTTTGTGTACAGCGCGAGGAACGACGAAGACCGAAAGAACAGAAGAGCGCTGAAGGGACACGGACAGCGCTCGTCCGTGTCCCTTCTGTTCTTTCGGTCTTCGTCGTTCCTCGCGCTGTACACAAACATGCTAAAGAAATTATGGGAAAGGGGTACACTGGTCCACTCGTAAGGAAGGTGATTACTAGCTTTTTCACCTGCCTACGATATTCATGACATCGCTCTAACTATTTAAGAAGTCAAACAAGACAGCACACGTATCGGCGAAAAATTCCTTCGTTCGGCTAAAACTTGAAGCCTAAACATCCTACATCTAAAGCGCAACGTAGCCAGCCTGAAACGAAGAAATATTTCTGCCACTTCTGCTTTCAAGACACGTCAATCACCGCTGCATGCCGTTTCTTTTTTCCACTGAGGTCCTCGACCACAAAGGAGCTCGTATACGTTCCGGAGGTTTGTATTGCTCTTAATTTTATTTTGTACTTTTTTCCGCTCTATCAAAGTTCTAACGGGCTTGTATAAACGCCTATCGTGAGTCGAATGGATGAGGAGTCAGTAACGACTTTTCGCGCGCGTAGTTTTCTTGGTATAAAACCGATACGCCTTAAGCTTCTGACTGGTGTTGGATCCGGCTGGCTTTGACACGCGTTATATTGGCATCGGGGGGAAACCTTTGCGGAGCATGAGCTGTTCCATATATCTATTATTTTAATTCTTGTTCCTTCGTTTCCACCATTAGTCAAAGGAAGGTGGTTTGATCTGCGAGGCACATTGGCAAGAAATCTTTAAAGGAAGTAGTTGTACCTCCGCCGGAGCTTCTCTTGTGCAATGTCCTTAAGAGTTGCGTACTCTTGCACGCTCTGTGTGTTGTGTTTGCGCATTATCTTTCTGCGGTAGATATTTCCTTCTTATATCTCAGTTAGTGGACAGTGAGAAATTTCTCCGTCTCTGCCAAAATACGTTCTCCGGGTCTGTTTTCAATACGTGTTGCTTCGAACATGACGAATTTTCGTTAACACTCAAACATACGAACCATATTTCATACGCTTCATGATCACGTAATATGCGGCGGGTACACGAATCCTTCATATGCCGGTCTATCACGCTGATTCTTGTCAGGTGTGTCTCAAAAAACGTTTGATCTGTTCTTTTGTAGCCAACAGAGTATTCCATATTTTTATATTTTAGTGCTACAAATATGCTTTATGTTTTCACATTTGTAATAAGTGCTTTTTGTATTAGCTCGTCGATGATGGCATGTAATATTCGTGGACGAGATGACGCATCAATACGCGCATAGCGAGAAATTGCGCTACCGTAGCTGTTCGTTCAAGTTGGTTTCCCATATTGAGAAGAGGAACATCGGTGGAGTTACCAAAATGTGCATGTGTAAGCACTAAGATACGCTTGTGTTTAGCGTTTGCTACTCGCGTAGATAAGGTCATTCATTATTTAAGGGCTTAGCAATGCCAGTGCATTGGCAACATTATTTCAATGTCCTGGAAGCAGACATACACAATAAACAAAAAAATTATCTGATGCTCCAACAGAGTAGACAAATGTCAAAACGAAACCCTGCCACGAACTGGAATAAGTAAATGCTCAATTCTTCTGGGTTCTTGGAGTAGGTTAGAGCATGGTATCTTTATGAACAAATAAGATTCGTTTGATAATGTTATCGGTGATCAACACATCAACCTGCTGATATGAAAGACAAACATCAATTTCAGAGAGCCCCCACAAGTTTTAAAGTGAGGCTGATAGCGCACTGATGAAGGAAGATAAAAAGAAAGGATGTACTAAAGGCCTCAGAATGGCCTCAGAAACAAATGATAAGAGGATTCACTCTCATGGGACCACCTTTCTTCCTTAGAAAGTGTTCATTACCTTGAAAGTGAGGAGAGAACTGGGCCGTGAAATTTTCTGTGCTTTCTTTTTTTTTTGCTTTTTCGGTACCCATTATGCAGAAAACTGCAGTCTTGTGCTCTACCTAGTCACATGCTGCGAATTTTCGCCTTGCTATATACACATGCATCCTACTGCTTGTCGTTATTGCTACGTGATAACGAAGAGATGAATTTCGGAATGGTTTCCGAGGAAGCACTACAATACTTCCAAAAGGGCAGGCATTGACCAAGGCAAGCTTGAATGCCGTGGAAACAACGCGCAAAATTTCATATTGTTATCGGACAGATACCTGTATAATGTATGCCGTAGTTTTGCACTCTTCTACAATAATTCTCGAAGTCTAGGCAAACTTTACTGGAGATCGTCGTCAACACTGATTTCGATATGTTACTTTTCTCCGGAACAACTCTGATAAAAGAATTAACCTACAGTTCACATTAATAATAAAACAACTTGATCCTTAAGCGACCAACAAACTAAGGTAAAATTGTTTTCATAATTAAAGGGTGGAGGTGCACTGGGTTCACTTTTGCCGATAAGGCGTTGGGAGAGCTTCCTCTACAGCATTTTTAAGGTGAAAGCCTTAGATGACTCATCAAACGCTAAAACCAGCCGTTGGCGGCGTCGGCGCCAACCCTACACTCTTAGCAAACGACCGCTTAAAAGAACGCATATCAGGCGGAAAGTAGGTCAAATTTTCGACGCTTATAAATGGCTCTCTAAGCGGCCTACTTATACGGCTCTTTCATGCGGTCCTTCTTTATACGGCCTCTGGCTAAGCGGCTCTTTCTTATGCGGCCTAAATTTATGCGGCTCTTCCCTATGCGCGGCCATCTCGTTGCCAGAAGGCCGTTTAAAGGTGACCGCTTAAAGTAACGCATACCGTCGATGTGGTTAAGCGGTGTTTCAGGTCAAATCTGTCCGGCTTATACACGGCTCAATATGCGGTCGAAATATATGCGGTACTTTTCGCAAATTTTTAGAAAAAAAAAAGAAATTCTTCTACGTTGTAGTTGATCGTGCAGTGATCCTCTTTTTTTTTTCTTTTGTTCTCTTCAGCCTTTCAACTCATGAATATGCATTTACACGTCACAAGAACACTGCACAGAGAGTCACAAACCATGTATCAACACACGCACACACACACACTCCACCACGGGGATTTGAACCCAGGCCAACCGCGTGACAAGCAGACACTGTAACCACTACGCCACCGCACCACACGATCTCGGTGGACTTCCGCGGCTTTATATATGCACTTCACGCTATCTTGGACGATTTTACGATCGGCTACAACGCTATAATTTTGCATATATGAGAGGCATCGTTCGCGTATAATGCGCGTGTATACAGTCAGTTTGTGTGTGGAATTATGTTTCTCGTCCGACGGCTTGCGCATCCCGCACGGAGACAGAGGTGAACAATGAACGATGCGTTTCCGAGTGCATTTCCATTTGCCGGCATCATACAGCAGCCGAACGTGCCCTGATGTGCAACCAGCCGCCAAAGAAAAGTTTTCTGCGATGTTTGACGCAGTACAGGCGGTGGAGTCAGCTGATTTCATCTCTACTTGGCGAAGTACAGTCTCCCACGTCCTTCGCGAGCATCGCGTTGATGTCGGTGCGTTAATACGGACAGTATTATGTAGAGGTTCATCTCAGAGAATCGGATTCGCGCAACTGATGGGTTTGGTGTAGTGCAGCGCGTACGAGGCGACGGACCAGCTTTCAGAACGGGCGCGCTCATTTCTCTCTCGAGTATAGCATAGACGATGAAGAAACGTTGTTGTTGAGTCGAAAGAACAACGAGCCTTCGCAGAAAAAGAATGCAGTCTCCCGAGCTCGAGGCTGACGGCGCGGACGAGCGATGCCGTGGAATTGTCATGCTGGGGAGGACGGCGGGTCTGAGGTTGTTCGTTCTCGTGGTTCGTTCGTTGTTGACAGTTGGAAGTGATGCTCCCCTTGGCTTCCACAAACGATGAAACGTATAGTGCATGACTGGCGCGGAAAGAGCACGCATGAAATCGCTTGCATCACCCGTTAGAACATATGTTTCCTGCCAAGCGTCGCATCAAAAGGAGCTAGCAATGCTTGAAATCGAATGAAGTCACAATATGATCCAGCTTTCAAGGATAAAACCATGCTATTTCTTCAAAAGTCAGAAGTGGCCTGAAGGATTCAGAAGGATCATGTGAACAATTATACTGAATGGTGCAAAGATTAACTTGAAACATTCTAATATTTAATAGGTGCTGTTAAATCTAAATAACAACCCCAAATTAAATATGCACTTGTTTTGCACCCTGCAGCTTCATGAACATTAAGCTCTATAACATGCCTCAGTTGACCACATATCAGCGCCGAACAGCGATCTGGTGGAGGCCCTGTGTTGGGAAACATAGCAGGTTGAAGGTTGTTTTCGTATTCCACCCATTGTCGACGAGTGTAAGTGATTCTTTCCTTGGCTATGAGATGTGATCGGAGAGACAAGGGCCAGTATTACTTCACTCCACGTCATCCAGTTGAGTATGCTTTGAGCTTAACAAAGCTTTAATGTATAAACTAGCAGAATGCTAGAAGTGGCTGAACTCGGGCAGTAATCTTGACTTCTAGGAATAAATTTTCACCTGTCTTAAAAATGTGCAGTCAGTAGCATCCTGCTTGATTCGGATCATGGGACACGACATGCAAACGTATAATACTAAATAGTAGATATAGAGGAACAATTCTTTTACTCAGTAGGTGTCATAATTGCAAATAACAGCTGCAAATAAAAAGCACGCTTTCACACTAATAGCACACCCATAAATGTTGAGCTTTACGCGTCCCAGTCAACCTCCCTCATGTTCAATACCCGGGGCGTAGCCAGAAATTTTTTTCAGGGTGGGGGGGGGGGAGTCATCCATGCTTTATGTATGTTTGTGCATGCGTTTGCATGTCTGTGTATATATACACAAGCAAAATTGAAAATTTTCGGGGGGGGGGGGGTTGAACGCCCTCCAATGCCTCCCCCCCCCTGGCTACGCCCCTGTTCCATACCATGTAGCTTTACGTGCACCTTTATTTAAATATAAGCTGTCATGCAACATCCTTAGCTTTGGCTGGTACAGCAGCTAATACAAACTGTGCTTGAGAATTCAAGATTTATTGCCAGTACCAACACTAGCTATACGCAATAACATTCTGTAGTAGTTCAAGCGCAAGTGTTGCAGCTTTTTTTTTCAGAATTAGCAGCTCATATAGCGCTCACATAAGCATGCATACATACACGTCTAAATGTGCAGCTATTATTCTTTTTTACGAAGAACTGCGTGAAATAAACTGGCACAAGGAGATGCACGGACAAGCGTCTTCCTTGTGCCAGTTTATTTCGCGCAGTTCTTTGTAGTCATGGATTACCAACTTGCCCAGCGATCAATTCTTCAACATTATCCTTTACGTGCAGCCCCCTTCCGTGGCAGTTACCACGGCACACCATCTGTCAGACATTGTGCCACATGAAGGGTATTTGCATATAGTACTAGATTCCTCCTTCACTAAATGTTGAGACCTGAAATGTATTTGTTATTTTTCTGGTACCATTTCAAAACATGACCTTTCCCTTGTAGTCTTGAGACATATATTTGCAATAAGTTAGTCAGGCATCGAGTCCAAATCCATCACTGTGCCAGCCTGGCACTTAATTATGTATGCATGGGTCCCTTATTTCCATTCTCTGGATCAAGCCCTTCCCTTCACCCATTACTGTAGAACTGTGTCATTTAGGTGTTCCATCTGGCACCGCTAATTGTTGTTACATTTTGTGCCATTTCTTCGAGTACCCATGCCAGTATTTAGTGCACTAAGTGAATGAAGGATCATGTTATGCTGCTGCGCAGCTGCATACTGAGCAGAACAATGAGATGTAGAGCCATGAGAGAAAATATAGAGAATATTGTCACGCTACAACGCAAACACAAGACAGTGAGAAGTTCTACAAGAGTAGGAGGACAGCTTGTTGACCCAAAAAAATAGCAGGAACAAACATGTCTAGCAAGACTGAAATTTGGGCTAGTTGGTTGTCCTTCATGATGAACCAGCAGCACAACCACACACAGAGGAAAGGTACACGAAACACAGCACTGTGTTATGTGCCTTCTTTCCTATGTCCGTGTGTGGTTGCACTGCCAGTTCATCATGGACAAACATGATGTCTTCGGCAAAATCCCAAAGACCCACTAGACATTGATGTTCATTGATGTCCCCATTGTCTTTCTCACCTGCAGAGCACACGCATCACTACATATACAATAGGATGCATTGCAAGGGTTCTTCACCTATATGCTCTCTTGTTGGAGTAATAGGGCATTGTGTGAACAAAATAATGAATGTAAAAATAAAATCACCCTAAAATACATGCCATATTCTTTATTGCTCAATTCTCAACATCCACGTGTTCCACTTCAGCACCTGTGCACATAATGGCCGCCCCCTAAAGGATCTCGGCAGTAGTTTCTCTGAAGTGGTTTTCAAAGCTGCTATTGGATTAGATTAAGCTAATTGAATCTCATGAACTTATCCTTTCAAAACAAATAAGGGGGCAGTCCACTTGTTATTTTCTAGCAAGCTACCTTAGCAATTTGGCTCTGAACGTGTGCACTTTCCTTGCAATTGTGTCCCAAACAATATTAACTACAAGACACATCATTCTACACTCTTAAAAGAAAAGGTAGTGCTACTTACTAACTTTGAGGTAGTAAATTGCTGTCACAACATTCACTACCTAAGTAGTAACGGCAGGTAGTAAAGTTATTACTATGTCATTTACTACCTGCAGCTATTACATACCAAAGATAGTAACAGAAAGTTAGTAAATTTACTACCATGACAGTTACTAGTTCCTGTTACTACTTATTGGAAGGTAGTAAGCTAAGCTAGTAACATTACTACCGTGACGGTTATTACTTAGTTACTAAATGCAGGAAAATAGTATTTGTAAGTTAGCAAATTTCCACCGTGAATGTTAGCTATTTGCAGCAACTATTGATGAAAATTTGCTACATCATTTGATAACGTCAGTCAACTTCATGAACTAGAAAAATTGCATCTTACTTAATACAAGGAGCATGCATCAGCTAATCTCACAGAAGTATATCCCTTATGAAAAAAATTAATGTATTTCAATAAAGAGACTAATGTCTTTAGACATCAGAATCATTAGACTGTCTTTTGCCAGTCTAATGCGCTTTCTCATGCACACCTAATGAGGGTCTACAAGGAATTGGCTGCTGTTAGTGTGTAGAATTCTGATGTATGAGTTTCAGCGTATTGCAGCCTTATGCCTGCAACAGCATGTTTGCTGCACACAGGTCAATAAATCTTTTTGTGGTTAACAATACAAAAGTGTGTAGGCTTTAGAGGATTGTAACAAAAATATCAGCAGAACGTTTCCAGCAATGACTGTATCAACAGCGTTCTTTACATGTAAGAGTATTTTGAAGCCAATAAGTAATCTTGTAGGCCTATGATGCAGGCATTTGGAAACAAGCTCTACATTGTCAATTTATTTAGTTTCAATGGGACAATAAATGGGGCTAGTTGATTCAATTCCCATGAAAGTGCAGTTTTATAATCACAAACAAACCAATAAGATGATACGAGAAGTTTCCAGGAGTAAGTGCTCTTTTATTTAATTTCTCGACGCGGCACTGACGATAGGCTCTCCTGTCCTGCACTGTTGTGGTGGTACAGTTGCTGTATTTGAAACCTGCAAGAGAGAGTGTGAAAATGTAGTTTGGCATTGAAGCGAACAGCTTAGCGCAACACATCAACAGATGCTGCAATTTATGATTGATGACTTTCTGTTTCAAAATAGTGATATCATTTTTACCATTTTACTTGAATAATCCACGTGTATTCAATGCCCAACCCCATAGCCTTGGCTTAATGCTGCTTTGATCAAAAACATAAGAAAACAAACCGCTATACAGCACTTCTGAGGGCTGTGGTGTCATAGATAGGCCAGCTATCATATACAGGCCAATTAGCTCGGTCAGCTTCTTTGATGTAACGTTGCATAACAGCATCCTTTCGCTACTCAAATGGTACTCCATGCATGACTCCTGGATAACTCCAGGAATAGGCTATTCTGCCATGAGAAACGCCCTTATCCGATCCTGCCCTCAGTGGACGGAAACAAGTTTTACAATTCAAGTGGAACGCTCGAGGAGCGCGGGGTTCCCTAGTGCTCTTTTGAGCTCCCTAGCTGAAAACATGCTCGTCACTCTTAGAACGACCAGAAATAACAGGCCAAACAAGCACACTCGCTCTCCCTTGGCTGACGTTCCCTACAGTCACGGTTTCTCTCATAGGTTGAAGAAGACTGCAGGCAGAGTAGGCATAAGAGTTTTGTGCTCCATCCCAAACCATCTGGCCTCCCTATGCAGGCTAGTTAACAGGGATGAAACAGTATCCTTTCGCTGTGACAAGAAGCACAGAAATCATTTCATTGAATGCGTGAAGAACGTCGTTTATGACATTCCATTATCATGCGGAAAGTCATATGTAGGACAAACCGGACGATGCATAAATTACAAAATGCGTGAACATGCCAAATCTTTAAAAGCAACAACAGGCAGGAACCTGGCATTGTACATCATGCGGCTGTTCCCCATTGCTTGACAATGTGCAAGTTCTCACGAAATATCGGGAGTAATGTGCTCACAAAATTTGTGAGGCGCACATAATTCACAAAAGGGGAGCAGCTTGCGTTAGCGCGCTATCACTAGCACTATTTGACGAAGAAATTAGCTGCCATGAGCCTCAATTGTGATCACTAAGCTTGCTGTCACATGCTTTTGTTTTCTTGTTTTGTTTTCTGTTTTATTGTTAGTGGTTTCAGTTTTCTAGCCTTGCTGTCACTTGCTTAAAAACCTTTTTTTTTCAGACCCTGGTTCTTCGTTTTTGTTGATTTATGAATGTCAGAGTTTTAGCGGTTTTAATGAGTTTGGTATTGACCACCATGTCATTGTTCTTTTTTGCCATTTTTTGCTTGTGTTTATGTTTTAATAAAATCGGCTTCTGCCGCATCTTGTAAACCCTATAAAAAAAAAGCCGGGCGGCCGAGTCACTTGATAGCATTTGTGCCATTTTTCGATTTTTGCTCGCCTGCCTACAGATTCTCAGACTTTCCAATAAGGAAATCAGTTGATAGTCAGCTCTGTGCCCTGTATGTTCTTCGTCCCGTTGTCTGCGCTCTTTTGCCACAAAGAAGAATCCACATTCAAGTGCGTTGTTACTTGTTAAACATCTTGACAGGATAGCACAGCTACTCAAGAAAAGAGCACATAGCAGTGCTGAACTCACGACCAACTTTTCTAGAAATCACGCTGATACTTAAGATATCACCTGAACCCAAGTGTTTTCACAGAGATAACATCATTTACAATGGTCGATTCCACGAAAGATAAAAAAAGGTGTATACTTGATGTTTCCGATTTTCCTGATAATTTTGTATGTTGTGCACATATGACTGCACAGCACGAAATCGCAATTTGTTTTCACATAAAAATTTTTTTCAACACAGGAAAATTCGACGAGCGTCGCCGGTTGACGACGACCATCTTACGAAGAGTGCGTTTTCGTAAATTCGCAACCATGCTGGCAGCTACTGAAGCTATACATTACAAATATCTTTCTATTTAGCATAAGTAGAAGTGAAGAAGAAATAGCTCTTATAATTTCATAGAATTCTGAGCAAATTATGCATTTTTAAAAATTCACGAAAAACGCTGCGCTAGTGAAAATTAGTCAAGTTTGGGACGCTAAGGTTACTTCTGTGAACATCTTAGTTTGTTCATATTTGCTGTATGAATAGGCCTTTATGTGAATGATGAACCTCTGCATTTGTATTTCTCTAATAATTTTCAAAGTAGTAAATTTTCATGTATTATTTGTATGGTCGCCCATTTGATGTCGTCACCGATCATCATGCACTATGCTGGCTGTCATCATTGAAGGATCCCTCGGGCCGTCTCGCCCGCTGGGCACTTCGCCTGCAAGACTACGACATCCGCGTGCTGTACCGCAACGGACGCCAGCATGCTGACGCCGATGCCCTCTCGCGCTCCCCCTTGCCTGACGCCACTGCCTCCTGCTCAGTATCTCACATTGCTGTTTCTTCCATCGTTCTCACCATCACTACCGAGCAGCGCAAGGATAAATGGATCACCTCGCTGATAGACTTGCTCACTGATCCGTCGGCAACACCAACCACTCGCCCGTTGCGTCGTCAAGCCCACAATTTCGCCATTCGTGACAACCTACTGCACCGACGCAATTACAACGCCAACGGCCGCCAGTGGCTACTTGTGATACCCCGAAGTCTGCGTGCTGAAATAGGCGAGTCCTTCCACTCTGATCCGCAATGCGCGCACTCTGGGGTATCCAAAACTTACCACCGCATTCGACAACGATACTTCTGGCGAGGGATGTACCGTTACGTGCAGAAGTTCGTCCGCTCCTGCCTCGATTGCCAACACCGAAAACCTTCAACGCACGTGTCACCAGTCGGTCTACAACCATTACCTTGCCCTAACCATCCGTTTGGGCGCGTGGGCATCGATTTGTATGGACCACTTCCTCTGACCTCGGCTGGTAACCGTTGGGCCATCATCGCCGTTGACCATCTAACGCGATCTGCCGAAACCGCTGCCCTCACAGCGGCTACAGCGTGCGATGTTGCCTCCTTCCTGCTACATCGATTCATGCTGTGTCACGGTCCACCCTAGAAGCTTCTCAGCGATCGAGGCCGTGTCTTCTTGTCGGAAGTCGTCGAAGCCATTCTCAAAGAGTGCCATGCTGTTCACCGCAAAACTACTGCTTAGAACCCGCAGACGAATGGCCTAACCGAACACTTTAACCACACGCTCGGCGACATGCTCTCAATGTATGTCGCCGCCGATCACACAAATTGGGATGCCATTCTGCCCTTCGTCACCTACGCCTATAATACTGCCCCTCAAAGCACTACTTGTTTTTCACCCCTCTTCCTGGTGTACGGAAGGCACCCGTCGCACACCATTGACACGATACTACCCTACAAGCCGGATCCATCTGAGTGTGCACCTATTTCTGACACAGCCAGGCTTGCTGAAGAGTGTCGCGAGCTTACAAAGACCTTTACAACGCACGAACAAGAGCGGCAGAAGAGCCTTCGCGGTGGCACCACCACTTCTGAGTCCACGTTAGTCGCCGGAGCGCTCGTATGGCTCTCGGTCCCTACCACTGCAACTGGCCTCTCTTCAAAACTACTGCCGAAATACAAAGGCCCCTACCGGGTCATCGAGCGCACATCACCGGTCAACTACCTGATCGAACCCATCGAACCAGCTTTGGACATGCGCCGTCGAGGGCGCGACATAGTCAACGTGGAGCGCCTCAAGGCCTACTAAACCACTGATAGTGACGAGCTGTTAGGTCGCCGGACGGCTCCCTTTTAACCATTAAGTTTATTGCAGAGAGTAATGAAGACAGGACAAGAAGGGACACAGATAGGCGCTATCTTTTAGGTGTTTTTTGGACTCAGATCACACATATTTATAATTTAAAAAGAAAAACTTCAACATGCGCAGGCACAGCTGCGTCCAGGAAAAATAGTTATTTCTTTGACAAGTAGTGTAATGACACACTAACGCAATCTCGGCCAAGATTATGAATACTTGCTGACACAATAATCAATGTAGTATAGTTTCTTTACTGATTGGCAAACAGGCAATCGCTGCGTTTCTTTACATTGTTGCAATGTTCCCTGAATCTTTCCTTGAGATGTTGCCCCATTTGCCCTCTATAATGCTTACCCCATGATAGGAGTATCTGATAAACGGTACCTTATATGCAGGGCACATAACGTGTCCTGTGATTCTTATTGCAGCCAAGCCTCTCCTCTGAGTATCTGGGTTGCTGCTTTTCCATAGTTTAGCATGCTTATTTGAGGCCATGAACATTATGCTGATGATCCCGAGCACCAACCGTTTTTATATTGTTGAATATTCCGTGCAGATATGGCATCGTGGCAAACATTTTTCGGCCATCAAGATTTGGCTTTTTTTTTTGGCTTGGCAACTGGAAGGTGGTTTTCTGGGTAGGGCTACAGTGGCTAGAATACTAGAAGTGTGATCACCGTCAAGCGGCTGCAATGGGAGGTAGTGACGCCGCCTTGCGATGTTTCCGCTAGGTGGCGCGCGCTGTCTTATACACGTCAGGCTTTCAGGCTGCGCACGTTGTTCAACGCTGCAACTCGCCGGTTAGACGCGATTATTTTGCCTTTTTAAGCTGTTCTTTCGTGCTGCATTTGCTGGTCGGACAGCCTTGTCGTGTTTACGTTATGTCTTTTGCGGAGTGTGTGCCATGAGCAGACGTCAGAGCCACTGTTTTGTGCCCAGATGCTCAACTGGGTACAAATCGTGCAAGCAGAAGCTTTCATAGTTTGGAGTCCCGAACGACGACCATTTGTTCCAGCAGTGGCAGCGTAATATACCAAGAGCAGACAAGCCTTTGGAAAAGAATGCTACAGTTCGAATCCCCGGGATCCAATCGAAAAGTTATTCGGGATAATTCGTCAGATATCCGAGTGCAATGATCATCCCACATCGACCAAGTTCCTTACTGCCGTGAATTCCCTTAGCTTTTACAATTTGGTAAAAGCACCAGACACGGGCAACTGTGCAGGTGACACACTTACGTCAGTAGTTGGAACTGATGAAGTGGCCATCCATGTCGACAATTTACTGGACACTGGAAACCTGGACGATGCTTCAAGTGTACTACGGGCATCGATTCTCCTTTCTGGCCATGCGTATCCTGTGTAATTCAGTGACGGAAGACAAAGTTATGGCAACGAAATGCCGGGACTGTTTTGAGCAGGTGCTCAGATCCCTCGAGAACGCAGATAAGGATCTTGCGTCATTCACAGCATTCTGTCATGTTGGAGGGCTTTTGTACCTGCCACCTGAACTATTTCCATTTGTGGAGGAACTGGAGGACACATTCACATCGTGGTTCAGTTATAATAAGCTCCAAAGGGACACTATAGTTGAACTTCTTAACTCAGTGCAGACCGTACCATCCGTATAGCGTGCGCCTCACGCAAGCAAGATCTGACGAGCAACATAATCAACTTTTTTGTTCTCACACGGCTTCACTTCTTCACGAAATCTCTAAACAGAGAAGTTCTGCAAGAGAAAGATCAAAGCACCTCAAGCTTCGAATAACGATGTGATGTGCATCACCCTGTAGTGTGCTAGCTTTCTTCCCTACTTTGATGCCCCCAACTTCAAATAAAATGTGTAAGAAGAGTAAAATGCTCTCCGATTTTCTGTGCACTTGTTAAGTGAAAAATATTTCCACTGTGAATACGCAAGAACAATTAAGTTCTTGAAAGCTATCTCATGCAAAATGTTAGGTATACTGTATAACAACATGAAGGAAATTGATATCAATGTCATAGTAGCATTTTTTTCGTGCTTCTTGAGGTTGCTTATAACCTTGTGAAATGGCAATCCCCCGAAAACGTTAATTGGTTACATTTCTCAGCATCAAGGAACAATCGCAATCAGTCGCAAGCTTAGCTGGCCGCGATGTTTGCGAACGATGTAAAGCTTCACTTATGATACTGTGCGTACGGTCATACCATACGGTGATAATGCTTGATAATATCTGCTGCAAATTTGATTTCTTTATGAGGCACTTAGCCCTGCATTATAGTAGAGACACTAATAAAAATTTACGGCTCAAACAAAGCCATATCTGCCACAAATCAGCCTTGACATGACAGCTTCGCTGCAGCGAGCCGAGCGAGCGACGTGTAAGCTACAACCAGCGCCACCTAGACAACGCCGGTCGAGGCATGGGTGGAGAGCGTCAGCGCAAGCGGCGCGGTCTTCACACTTCCCTGTTCTAGCCACTGTAGTAGGGCATATGCAAACGATACAGCAAGGTGAACAGGATATCCTGCTTGTGTCAGGGGAGTTCTTTGGAAATTAAGGCTTGTCCACAAGTAATAGGAACAGAAATTTTACTGCATTAGCGAGCCACAGTGGCATAGGCAGAAATTCATTTCGGGGAAGAGGGCGAGCGGGGGCATGGGCCCGGTCTGCTACCCCCTCGCTACGCCATTGTCCAAGCAGTGTCAGACAATGCACCTTTCTACCATTATTGAGTGGGATAAACTAAGAGGCAGCAATGGCTTGTTTCCCATCAGTTCGTATAACTAGCTCATGCACTTTTTATGCAAATGAAATTGTACATTCAGGAACCTGATATGGTACAATCCTTGCCCGGATGCTCGTGGGTAAGCACCAGCGGGTGTTAGTAATCATGTGCCAGTGTTAATATGTTAGTGGCTTCAGATTCGAAAGAACCTTTGTGGTATTTAATAAAGAAAGACGCAGTCATCCTCATATCTAAAACATTTAAAAACTTATTTGCTTGCATATTGTACTAAATAATCATGTTCCTATTTCTTGTGGACGAGGCTTGATTTCAAGAACTCGCTGGATGCAAGCAGGATATCCTGCTCCCCTTGCTGTATTGGCTGCAGAAGCCCTACTAAACAAACACCTTCCAGCTGCCAGGCTAAAGAAATGGCTAATCGTGATGGCCAAAATATGTTTGCCACTATGTCATACCTGCACGGGATATCCGACAATGTAAGAACGGTTGGTGCTCGGGCAATCATCAGCATAGTGTTCACGGCCTCAAATAAGCGTGCTAAACTATGAAAAGGTTGCAACCCCGACACTCACTTGGATGCAATAGGAATGACAGGACACATTATGTGCTCTGTAAAGAAGGCATCGTTTATCAGATGATGGGATAAGCATTATGTGGGGCAAATGGGGCAGTGTGTCAAAGAAAGGCTCAGGGAAGACTGAAACATAAAGAAAGGCAGTGATGACTGGTTAGCTGAACATTGGAGCATGTGTGGTTGCTTCTCACTTTTTGATGAGAGTTTCATCGTGCGTATGCACAGCAACGAAACTACTACATTAAAATTGAGTCGGCAACTATTAATAATCTTGGCTGAGATTGCATTGGTGTGCCTTCACTATCTTTAACAAAGAAATAATTATTTTTCTTCGATGGAGCTGTGCCTGCGCACGCCCAATTTTTTTTTTCATGGCAGCACCACACAGTTTCACCACAGTTTCATGGCAGCACAAACAACACAGATGTTCGATGGAAGATGGAGGAGGCTTGAAGAGACGAAAAAAATCTTCAAACGGTATGTCACTGCAGCCAACTCTTGTACGAGTAGACTTGCCTTCATCAAGATGGCAACATCAAGAATTAACAGTTGCTCCCTTTATGAAGACAACTCCAAGTTTCAAAACGTTGGCTCTGGCGACATCCCATGTTCAAAGATTACAAGCTCAACAATACAAACTATTCGACGTTCCATGTTCAAGGAATGCAAACTAAATAATATGCATTGCACGGAAGTGCAGAAGGTACGTTTCTCACTCCTAAGCTAAAGGCCAGTATATGCTGTATATCAATAGACCTTATGCAAAATTGCTGCCATCTGTTGGAGGATTGACGAAGCTAACGATTCGGCGCCATGTTGGAGGCTTGTGCCCGAATTCTATTGCTGTCGCCGCTATCACTTCTTGCTTGTATCCGCTTTGGCAGTCGGCAATCAGGGCATAAAAAAACGCCAGGCCTGCGCTAAAACCGCAGCACAGTCACAGCGAAAGCTGGAAGAGCGGCGTTTCTAGAGCCCGTTAAGCTCTCTTGGGGCTACAATACAAGTACACTAGAAAGGTACCCACTACGCCATAAATCACAATTTTTGTGAAGTTTGGAAGCACCTACTAAGCCATTATTCGTCATTCTGCAGAGAAGCGAGGCACCAGCTACACGTCTGTAAGGCATTATGTGCACTTTGTTCACGCGACGACTGATGACGATGAAGAATTATGGCTCAGCCCTTCGTAATGGGTTGGAATCTTTAAACGGCCCACCAGTTATGTAATTTGCATTGGGTGACGCCCGGTCGCTATTTCCCTCTCCCGTCATGCTGTATACCATACGTTGACGTGGGAAAGAGACGGGGGGGCGGGGGGGGGGGGCAGCGAAGAACTTTACTGAGACCCCGAGGAAATGGATCATACGCTTATGGGCTTCCTTGGCAACCAATACAAGTGCCTTGCGAGGAACCCGCTACGCTATAAATCATTGTAATTTTACTGAGACCCAGAGGAAGTGTATCATGCGCTTATGGGCTTCCTTGGCAACCAATCCAAGTGCACTTGCGAGGAACCCACTACGCTATAAATAATTGTAATTTTTGAGAAGCAGGCCAGCAGGCACTCTGCCATTTTTTGTCATTCTACGGAGAGCGTTGGTACCTGCTAAACCCTTGTAAGGCATTATGCGCACTTTGTTGATGCTGTGCCTGATGATGAAGAATTATGGCAGGGTCATTTGTAATGGGTTGGAAGCATTCAACAACCTCCTCGTTGCGCAATTCGCATTGTGTGACGCCTGGTTACAGAATTCGCGTTGTGCTACGCTTGGTGCTTATTTTACTCTTCTACCACGCTATATTGCATATGCTAATGTGGTTCCTTCCCGACATGAAGCCTGTATAGGACCTTTTAGCAAAGCAGTTTCAAGCACCGGTATGGCTCAGAGGTTGAATACTGGGTTCCCACGCAGAGGACCCAGGTTCGAACCTCGTTCCATCCTGGAATTTTTTTCTTATTTAGTTTTTTTTCTTATTTCGAGCGATACTGGTTACGGACACCGGCGGCGGCGGCGGCGGCGGCGGACAACTACGGCGCCAAAAACGGCCGGTGAAATGATCTCATAACAGCTTTCGCTGTAAAATGTCAGGCGGGCCTGTACACGTTACCGGCATTTCCTAGTTTTTACGTTGACGGTTATTACGTGTAAAGAACCGCCTCACAGCGAGAAGAAGGTACAAGTTTGACACTGCGAGTCACGTGCAGGCCTGTCGTCGTTGATAATGAAGCTCTGCGCTAGGTTACAAATTGGCCTGTCTGTTTTCAGTGTAGCGAATAAAGCGTTGTTAGCTATCTGAATATCATGCTTGTATAATGTAGGATGGTTGGGAAGAGGCTTTATTTAGCGCGGCTAGGCGCAGCGATGACGGTAAGAAAGTACAGTTGACCCAATTCAAAGCATATTTCATGAGGGACAGCCTATGTCGAGCCGACGTAGTGTCCATCTAATTTTAAATAAAACGTTGTCCTCTTTTTATCTTTGAAATAATATTATTTCGCTGTTGTAGTCATCCGACCTATGTTATGTACAGAATTACCGTGCGATTAAAATGCAGAAAATTGCGCATCTCATGCACGTGGAAAGTGAACATGAAAAGTGTAGTGTCTCCTAGAAGTAGATGCCGATCAGCTGGTATTTTATTGAATATTCTTCCAATATGTGATCCTATATAACAGGAAACGCCAAGAATATTCGTGTTCACATTGTCGCTTTAGGGGCCTACTGGTGCTTTACAATTTAAACCCGTTGCGGCAAGGCAGTTTTGCTTCGCCGACTGAAACCGCCTCAGCGCGTAACCAGCGGTAGCGCACCCACGGTAGGATGTAGCACATTTCCCGGAACAGCATTTTATTTAGTTTCATAAGAAAAGTACCACGCACTTGAAGCACCTGTTAACATTTCATAGCAAACTGGAGTGTACAGAGGATTTTTCCGAAGGGGGCATCAGCTTTTGGGAGAACCTGATTTGCTCTTCCTGGGGTATAAGTTAAACAAAAAAAGTAAGGGGTGGGGGTGGTCAGGACATCCGGGCAACCCCGTCTGAACCTGGCAGTGATACCACATGAAATGCTTGAAAAATACGCATAGTGAAGAAATACGCACGCAAAGCATCCCACCAGACGCTACCTTGTTAAACTCCACCATCGAAAACAAACTACAAACAACACGCTCCAGCACAATCGGTCCGTCCGCTGCAAATCAATGACGTGCACGAGCTATCTGTCTAACATGTAATTGTTATCGCAATTTAATAAACAAGCTAATATCAACAGCAGCGCAGGCATGCGCGAGTAGCCGCGATGCAGCTTTGAAGCTCGTACACGAAGCGGGTTTGTGCCTGCAGCAAGCACACGGTGCGAAAACTTTCTTGTTCTGGCATGACATGAAAGTGTTCTCTGATGAGTGCCGATGCTGTCACATACAGCATATATTAACGGCGAACGGAAACACGGCATTAGTCGTAAGCAGTAACCGAAGCAACGGAATGATCTGCCGATTCTCGTCGGCCACGAGGAAATGAACTAACATGGAGGCTTGTTTCCTGCAAACCTTCTTTCAGCATCCCAATTTCCTCAATCTCAGCAACACAACACTCGAAAATATGTTGGCATTTTCGTTCTTATCAGCCGCCACACGTTGATATGTACGCTCCTTGTCTACATGCGGAGCGCGCTTAGCCTTCAACATGGCGGAAATGCACACAGCGGCCGCTAGATGGCAGCAGATTTTGCATAGGGTCTATAGGTGCTATGTGTCCAAAGTGTCGCAATCTAGTGATGAAAAGAAATGCCTACCACTCATTATGGCTTGCCCGGGCTTGCGGGAAATATGCTCCTATCTTGTACTGCAATCTGTCCTCTGTGTCGGTGCCATGAACAGCTCTCATCGCTGATACATGCATAATAGATACCACAAGGAAATGTTGATTTTCACTCAAGACAAACCCAACCACACACAGATAGTGAGTACCAAACATGTCTTCAGGCAAGTCTATATTCATATATTAAAGAGATCGATCCTTGAATGAAGGGATCAGGGTGCAATAAGAACAGGTATTAGTGGACCAGCCACTTGCAGACTATTGAAAGAGTGCCATTGCGTGTTCAACATTCACACATGTACACAGTAAGCAATCAGTCATGGGCACGTTACCAGTAAAATGTAACAGTGTTACAGTTACCTAAGCCAAAAAAGTGGGATAGGTTTCAAACAGGAGAAAGTGCCTCAGAGAGGCTGGCCGACGTTTCCATAGGGGACCTATCTTTATCGAAGGCACCTTGTCATCCTTGGCGTGTTAGTTTTAAAGGGTTAGTGTTGACGTCATGTCTAGCGGTGGTGCTTGTCGCTGTTGGTAATTGCTGCCTGGAAAGAGAAAACTAGAGAGAGGAGTGTAGCCCTTGCCACATCATTTCAAGAAAGTTTGCAACGGCGCTCAGGCCTCTCATCTCAGAAGTAAGGGGAGCTGCAAAGAAGGAAAAAAAAAAGCAAGAAAAAGGAGAGAAAAAAAGAAAAAAAAATGGAAAAGGGGGGGGTTCTACTGAGCGAGAGCCGTCAAAGGCAAAAAAAAAAGAGTGGAGTATGAAAGCCACTTGGAAAGGCTGCAGAAGGGCGGCACGTCTAGCCCTCACAAAGGGCTGCAGAAGATGGTGGGTAAGGCAACTACAGGCGGGGAAAGCGGGCGGCATACTTTTAAAAGCCCGCATGTGGAATTTAAGTGATATTGAGAGGGGTGTCTGAAAAACACGTGCTTGATGGGTGAAGTCATTGGCTCTGTTAAAGTAACTGTTACAGTTACAGTTACAGAGTTTCCAAAAGTAACCAGTTACAGTTACAGTTACTGTGACAAGTAACGTCGTTACTTTGTCGCAGTTACTGTGACGAAGTAACGTCGCTACTTTTCCGTTACTGTATAAAATAAATAATAGATTACAAACCAAACGATAGAATTCATTTATTAAATATGTACGAAGGCATGCGGGCAGTCAAAATTGCACGTGGTAAAAACCTAGTCGAAGTAAACCTAACAGGGGGCCAAACACAAGCATTTTTGTGTACACCTCATTTTGTTGCATCAATTTTGTTGTTCATGCACGGTTGGTGAAAAAGGGAATTTATTTGCAAATAATAATAATAAATGTCCTCAAATACTCAATATGGAAAATGTGGTTGATGCACTAGAACGACAGCAGTATCATAGCAACGGAGAGTGTGTGACGAATGAAGACGACGTCCATTGTGTCTGTTCCATATATATGTTCAAGGTGTATCAGACCCTGTTCGGTTAGCTTTGCGTCCGCTGGGCATACAAACCATTTCTAAGTCCCGTTATACTCTGGGGCATGTGTTCGCGAAACCCAAAGATTGCACACCTGCAGACGATCAGAGTAGGGTGATATACAAGCCCGATGCGGGCATTGCGACGCGACTTGCATCAGCGAAACGGGAAGGAAAGAATCAACGAGGCTTAAAGAACGCAAACGGGATGTTGTTAAAGCAACTCATGCAACGCATTCTAAGACGGAGCTTGTTTAACACTTCCGGAGAACAGGGCATAGCTTTGACGTAAACACTGTGACGACGCTGGCTCGTCAACGAAGGTGAGGGGAAGAAACTCCTGGAATCGCTCTTCATTCGCCGCGACGCGTCGGCTTGCAATATAGTTACTGTATATGGCACCTTTAGGAGCCATGTCGTAGCATATACAGTAACTATAGTCGGATACAACTTAAGAAGTCAGGAGAGACTAAAGAAAAGAAATAGTCCCGCTCATGCACGCGCCGATGTTCTCCAAAGGCGAAGCCACCGCCATCCCGCTCATGATGTCCGTCCCGAGTGCGCGCCCATTGGTGCAGGCTTGTGTTCATCTGCCTTTGAGGAGAAAATGCCGCTGACTTCTAAAGTTGTATCCGACTATAACTTGCAACAACCACATTCCCCTACTGGTTTACACGGACGTATGGGGCACTGGTCGATCTCCGCAAATTTTTTTCTTTCTTTCCTTTTCTTTTTCTTGTTGCCAGTGTATACTGAGGATGTCACATGCATAGGAGATGGAACGTCCATGTGATTTTGTTAATAATTGTTGTATTAAGTTGGAGTAAACCTTTTACAATTAGTTTCAAAGAGGTTTTGAAAAATTACTTAGTTCACGGTATTTGTGCCTCTCAACCGTTTCGCGCTCTGCTGCTTTCTAGCTGTCAGTCAAACACGATTATTGCGCAGCCTCGGACGAAGGAGAATATAAACTTGGCGTCGTGATGTTCCACCGGTACACCAAGAACCGAGCTAGAAGCTCAAGTGACAAAAAGGATATATATACGCCGGAAAAAAAAAAACTACTTGAATTTAGCAAGTTGTTCAGTCCCAACATGATTGACTTATGACATGTAGTTTACAAGTAAACTTAAGTTGTGTTAAAGACTGACTGCTGACCTCGGTCTTCTGCAGGGTAGATAATTCTCTAAGCGACCTCCACCCCTAAATTGGTAGGGGAGCCGTGCTGTGGAAAGATGAAAGGTGGAGAGGATATGGGAAAGTAACTGTAATGGTATTTCCCATTACAGTTAATCTGTAAAAAAGTAACAGTGTTACCGTTACAAGTTCCTATAAATTAAAAGTAACTAGTTACAGTTACAAGTTACCGAAAAAAGTAACTAGTTACTGGTAACGCGTTACTAGTAACTAGTTATTGCCCAAGACTGTAAGCAATACCCGAAATATGCACATAGCCCTATGGGCGATCCACATGAAAATAACGATATGCACACTTTTATCGAAATATAGAAAAAATGAAAGAGTGTGCGTGGTCCATGTGCACTTGGTGTGAGGTGCGAATGAACCATGCATATCGTATTGCATCATGAATGTAAGCCATTCAGGGAACACACTTTTGGTTCTCTAAAGCGAATTCCCGTGTAGTTTGTCTTGTAGAGTTGAGCTGTCAATTTGATCTCATTTTAAGTTATGTAAGGCCTTCACAAAACCGATAATTTTTTCCAACTTTCTGTGAACTTCTGGAAACATATATGAGAATTGAGATCTTTTTCTTTTAATTTATGACCTTACAAAGCTCAATAAACCCTAAATCACTGCATACTAAACCTTGCTTATGAATTTAAGTAAGAGAGCAATATTGGTACTATGCTGAGTAAAAAAAAAGCGTGAAAATACAATAACTTAAAGCACCACACAATAAAGCAACATTCTCGCAACATGAGCACAATCTAAGTTATTTGTGATAGAGAACCTCGTGTGCTTAAACATGCTAAGAAAAAATATATAATGGCAGAACACGAGCTCACGCATATTTTCTCAAACACACAATATTGAAACGAAGAGTAGCATGTGTTAGCTTAATTAACCTAATTGAATTGACATATTCGTCTACTAACACTATTTGATATAAACATGTGCTTCTTCACATTAAGTACGCATTTGTTGGAGTGTGCACTTAGTACCAGTACGTAACGTAATTCACTCAAATACATTACTTCGAGTGAGCTCCTTTAAAACATTTATGAGGCAGCTAGGTTATAATCCTAACCACAAAACAACTGTATGGATTTCTGGCAAAAAGCTCGGGGACGCTACCACGAAAACATATCCATCATCGTGTGCGCGTGTCAGGGCTGTGTGTTTTGCTATCACGTCAGGGGCGTAGCCAGAAATTTTTTTCGGGGGGGGGGGGTTCAACCATACTTTATGTATGTTCGTGCGTGCGTTTGTATGTGTGCGTGCCTATATACGCAAGCAAAACTGAAAAATTTCGGGGGGGGGGGGTTGAACCCCCCCAACCCCCCCTTGGCTACGCCCCTGTATCACGTCCCCAGTCTTGTGATAATTTTGCGTGTTATTGCCGAGTTTGGTGAACTCTCGCATCACCACAGTGAAAACATTATGGGACGACCCCATGTGTTTAAAAGCACACACTTTCTAACGGCGACAAGGGATTCTAGAAACACTGTCAAGCGATGATCTCGTACAGTAAACAGTCAAGGAATAACAGCACAACGACACGAGGCCTGCATGATCGAAGCATAAGATTGCGTAGCGCAATGCGCATCCTTCAAACATGTCATTTATGGTGGTGTATATAAGTGCACCCAAAGCACGAAACATACCTGCCTATCGGGTATCTGTTGATCATCCTCGCTGTGCCAACACGACGGTTCCTGCAAACAGTTTTCATGCAATGAAGTAACAAAGTTACGTAGTTCAGCGACCTTCTTACCCAAGTTTGGCATTGACACTCTTCACAGTCGCTCGTCAAAAGGCTCAAGCTTCCGCTCCTGTGGAACCGCGGTCGCCGCTTCTCAAAACACTCGGACGCGGATTGTCTTCGGAAGTACACTCGATCACTCGATCAACGTGAGTAATCGATGAACGAAGCAAGAAAGCACTTTTGAGCGCGGACACAAAGCTGTGCGTCCCGTGAGGCTGTGTTGAGTGGCAACGAACAACGACCATCATCCGCCACTGGATCAAGGCAGGAGAACGCCCCAACACGCGGAAAATGCCCAGTCGACGAATGTCGCGTACGATAAGCACGCAATAAACGCACACAATACACGATAAACATGTAAGCGCGGCACACATGTGAAGCTGGCGGCGGAGCTCCGGCAGTACAACGAGACCTGTTGCAACTGTTAGCTTACAGTCTAAACCAAAAAGAATGTAGGTGGCAGAAGTGTCGTCATATGCTACAGGTCATATTTTTTATTAAACATTTGTGGCTTTTCACACAGGCCAAAGTCAGGGAGGCGCGGCTGTATCTTGAATTCACCGGCCGCATTCGGCGCCAGCACAGGAAACACTACGCGACGTCAACGTGGACTTCGAACTTTGAGCACGCTCGCTGTTGCTAGAAGTTTCTCTCTCGCATCTCGCCGCGGCGCCGATTTCAATTCCTGCATAAAACAACGGACTCTGTATATATAAACGTTGCGTTCGCTCGAGCCATTTTCGCGTCGGGCTCCATATAAGCGTTGCGTCCGCTCGAGCCATTTTCGCGTCGGGCTCCATATAAGCGTTGCGTCCGCTCGCGGCCGCATATAGCGGGCCCAATCCGTCACCGCAGAATTTGTAACGCTTAATGGCGATTGAAGGGCCGCTTATATGCAGTACCTTGTGGTGGAATAAAAAATGGGCCGTTTATGTGCCGGACGTTATACGGTACTTGAATAAGAGTGTAGTCATTAAAAAATAACCACATTATGGAGTAACAACGTTACGCCATGACGGTGTCAATAATCACTAAATTGGTGACGTCACACGATCACTCCGCCACATGACGTCATCCCTTGGTCAAAGGTTGTCGATAACGGAGGAATTGCAAAAAATAGGCGAGGTGCTTAAAGCTTGCGGTGCCTCCAATCCTTGAGGCAGGGCAAAACCACATTAGCGGCAGAAACTTTTCGGAGGGGAAGGTGAGAGGACCAATACATCCAGTGAAAAGAAAAAGAAAATGGCTTTCGCCTTCGAGTCGTCTTAGGCAAATGCATGAAGGTCCCTGTGATGTCTTTTTTCTTAAACTCCTGGCAAGGCAGCGGCGTTTTGTTTTTTTTCTAACGATCGTCAGCATTATGAGCAGCGCCTTAATAAACAGACGGCGAAACGCGTGTAAATTTTCGCAAAGGAGCAATTTTTCTTATATCTACAATTATTCATGTTGAGATTTATTTTGTCCTGCAGAGGGATTTTAGTCCACTACTACGAAAGTCAACGGAACCTTCGTAAAATGTGTTCTCCTTTCGCATTTGTTTTGCACGGCGGGTTCAACGCATTTGTATCATTTAAAGGCAGACTGACGTGAAATGATGAATCGTTTATATTGATAAAGTGTGCTTTTAAAACTATAGTGACGTTAGTTCCACATTATAGGTTTATTAATCGAGGAGAAAATTGAGGTAAACGTTTCAGTTTAAATTTCGCGCCGAACTTGCCGCATGTGGGGTCACGGATTTCAAGGCATATTTTTCCAACGTTGGCCACATTGGCGCAACGAAATTTCTTGAAACTTCCTACGTTGAATTCCTTACCGCCTCAGAGGACAATGTATTTGATTTCTTCCGGCTACGAACTACGTAGGCTCCAGTAGATACCGTCAAAGTATATGACGTCATGGTGATTGGTGGGGGAATTTCAAGGTGGCGTCGCTACCTGCATTTTCATGTGGTGCCTTTTCTCACTCACCAAGCGTCTTCTCGTGGCAAGACTCTTGCTCTTTAGTGTCGCTTTAAATGTATTCCCTTTATGCAATCATGCTTGTGTGGCCCTGTCAAGAGACTCGCTTACGGAGTGGGCGGGCCCGGCAGGAGCGTAGCCAGAAATTTTTTTTTTTGGGGGGGGGGGGAGGGTTCAACCATACTTCATGTATGTTCGTGCGTGCATTTGTATGTGTGCGTGTATATATACGCAAGTAAAATTGAGAAATTTCGGGGGGGGGTTCGAAACCCGCCCCCCCCCTTGGCTACACCCATGAGGCCCGGGTTCAATCCAGCCGTGCGAAGATAACTTATTTGGTTTTTTTCATTTATCTATTTTTTCGGCGGGCCTTTTTTAACGCGACAGTTTCTTCCGCCACTTCATGTAGGGTACAAGAGGTTCCTATTTAACGCTCCGAAATACGCCACTGCTCCATAGGTGGGGGTAAAGCTTTTTGGTCTAGGCTCGAAGCCATCAGTTGCAACTTAGCGTATAACAGCCCTCCTGTACAAAGGAGTGGTCGAACTAGCACTGGCGCTATCTACCGATACATAAGCATTCGCACGCCCTCCGTGGGGCTGTATCCCCACGACCACATGGCGACTACGTATGTGGTGCAATGTAGTAAGTCAAGTCCTCATTATTCTAGAGGTTTTGTAAAAACCGGTATATTTCATGCGCTTTCCAAGAAACATTCTCTGAAAGACATAGCTCGTGTCGTTTGGTATTCTCTTATGTATCAGTGTCCTTCTGTGCTGTTAACCATAAACATAAGCCAACTCGCCTAACTTTCTATTCTAAGGGAGTGAAATCAAACCCCCTTTCTTAAAGAAAGATGGCGGAACGCGAAGCTTTCTCCCATTGAGACTAAACCCATGTCAAAGTCCAAAGCTAACGACCACACCACGAACCGAAGAAATGCTGAGCGACCCGATGCGCCGTGTATGAGACTTGATTGCTCGATTAGGATTGTACTTCTTGAATGTTGAAGCTGAACGAAGACGCATTTCGTTAAGATGGATATTCTTTGTTTTATAGCGTTTAGTTGTTGATTACACGCCCATACTCCCATTCACAGACGACTCGACACTTGTAGCGCATTGCGTTGTTTTTGCTGCGCTAGACGGTCAGAGGATCTGCAAATTTAAGTCTTTCTATCCCACGGCCAATCCAGTTTTGCGAGGAAATATTTTCTGCGTATATTCAATTACAATACATACGAAAGGGGGAATAAACCGGAAACCTGCAAATTTTAGCTTTAGTTCTAGAAGAAAAGAAGTGCCAACATATGTGGACGCTGGGAACACCTGTTGCACCAGGTCCAGCATCCTTATTCATCGTACATGGTAACTTTACTTGCCGACGGCTCTTTTTCAATGCATTAATCATTATCATCATTATGAACGGCTTACCATAATCGACGACGTCACCATTATTTCAACGATTTCGTAATAACCATCAGCATCACCATCATAAACACTCACGGGGCCGCTTGCTAACTGCTCTGATTGAACACTGTCATCACCATCGCGCATTATCGCCATCATGATCACCTTAATCCTCATACTCAACGCTTTCATCATCCCCGTTATTATCGCCATTCAAGGCCATTAGCTTGCCCACAGCTCAAATTCCTCGTCCCCTTTATCGTTGTTGATCATCATTACGAATGCGTTCATGGTTACGTTCAAACTGAATGCTGTCATCATCAGCAGTAGCATTGCTCAAGCGGTATTTGCTTGTTGGTGACTGTGCTTCAACACGCTAATTATCGGTCCTCTCCAAATCGGAACATTCGCTTCCACTAGTCAGAGCGAAAATCACGGCATGTATGGCTTCATCACTTAATCTACGTCCCGAATCAAGCAAATCAATTTAAAACATAACTACTAAAAGGCGTATTTAGCTACATTACAGATAATGTTTTGTCCAGAGCAGCATGGCAACGAAGCTGGTCCTACTAGCATGCGGCGTTCTGTAAGCTCCTTACAAGATCTCAGTATGCCTGGCGTCCACAAACGTGAACGCCGTAGCGACAACTCAACTGACAGAACATTAGTAGCTCACAGTGCAGCAATAGTCGCACAAAAACTAGATAAACCCTTCCTTTTTAGAACAAGACTGAATAATTTACAAACTCTTAGGAATTCAGACTGAACTTGAGAAAAAAAGTGTAGGCATACACCTCTACAGGCGACTTGAGAAGAACGTCATTGTTGTGTGCGTGCTTACCGCTGTTTGTTCACAGAAGTGCACAAATTTAGATGTTTTCAGGAAATAAGCAATGCCAACATTTCACATAAATTTTCAAGGCAGTGTGTTGGCTATCGTGATCCCACTTCACTGAAATGTTTTGTCCAAATATGTGGACGCTGGGATACAAAGGGTTAACGAGACCTAGCCTGCTGGCGGACGTGAGATGAATGCAGGAGTGGTGTTGCGTCATGGGTATCTGTAGGGTCTTCAATTCAACGAGTAGCGATTAGGAGCATAGGGAGTTAACTTTATTGAGACCCCGACGAAATGAATCATGAGAGCCAGATGGGCTTCCTTGGAAACTAATAGAAGTCCACTTACAAGGAACCCACTACGATATAAATCATCATAATTTTTGTGAAGTAGGCAAACAGCTACAATGCAATTTTTCGTCATTCTGCCGAGAAACCTGGTACCAGCTAAGCACCTGTAAGGCATTATGTGCACTTTGTTTATGCTGTGGCTGATGACGATGAAGAATTATGACAGTGCCCTTTGTAACTGGTTGCAAGCATTCAACAACCAACTCGTTGCGCACTTCGCATTGTCTGACGCCTGGTGAAAGAATTCGCGTTGTGCGACATCTGGTTGCTATTTTACTCTTCTACCACACTACATTACGTATGTTAGCGTTGTTTCTTCCCGACATGAAGCCTGTATAGAGTCTTTTTGCAAAGCAGTTTCAAGCACCGGCATGGCTCTAAGGTAGAATACTGGGCTCCCACGCAAAGGGCCCAGGTTCAAACCTCGTTCCATCCATTCATTTTTTTTATTTCGCGCGATAGTGGTTACGAACACCGGCGGCGGCGGCGGCGCCGAAGGATAACTACAGCGCTAAAAACGGCCATGCTGTGATCTCATAACAGCTTTCACTGTAAAATATATTTTTTGCATCGGGTTCACTCGGACACAGATTCACCAAAATTCTCCTCAACCGGACTCACTCGGACTCAATTTCACCAAAATATTACTCACCCTGACTCACAGAGTCTGGTTCACGGCTCTATTTAAGTCTCAATGAGTGTGAGTGAGTCGACTCTTGAGCGAATTGCCAACCTATGATTACAAGTTACAGCGTAAGTCATACTAGGAAGAAACGTGAAAATTTCAGAAGCAATATTTTTGAAACTCATTTGGGCAGTAACTAGCGTATGTATTGCGGTCCTTCAGTTGGAGTTGGAAGCCAGATACGGCATTTGAATTTGAACTGGTTGCCCGCTTGCTCGCGTTTCTCTGGCTTTTCCCTCTAGCTCATTCGAAAGCCACCGTTAGCGGGACATCAAAGCATTTCATGCTTAGAACAAATTCCAAAGTGCGTTTTCATGAAAGACATATAAATTACTGCTTTGGTTTGGCTACGTGCCTTTAAGTGAACATGCTGCGAAATAAGAAATGAGCAGAGCTTTTCACCCACCTACGCGTGTGATTTATACATCCCGGGCTGAGGTAATTTACGAGTATGAACAGCGGTACATACTCATAATGAACCTCTGCGCTTTATCTGACAGGCGAGTTTCTCACAGGTGACCACAAGGTGCACGTCCCCGTGTTCAAAGGAGGGCCGTACCTGAGTATATTGGATGACGAAGCTTATTTGCATAAAGCCCGACGGACATGAATGGCGGCACTTCGATAATGAGTATCACAAGCTTCTTGCAGTGGCTGACAGTGATATGCAAACAAGGCGCATCGGCGAAGCAGCTGAGCTGCATGAAATACACAAAGTGGTGAAGAGACGACCGATCTCCCAAGCTCTGGTCATGACCCTGGAAACGAATGGTCGCGAGTGCCCGTTACATTTTCATAATCATATTTTAGCAACAGCTCATCGCGAGTATGAAAGAGGATGACACCAGCAACTGTCAAAGACGTCGTGTCCACCGCAGAGATATCAGAGCTACGGCTGATGTTGTTTCGGTAGTACGTACGGCTGCTACACGCTGAAAAAAATACCAGCATCGGTCGGGGGATATAAAGTTCAGGAATGAGACATCTGAAATATTGTTGGCGAATATGGGATCTTAAAAAAAAATGAGCGAAGCCGTATTAGTCACCATGAAAAAACTGATGATCGGTTGACGTTGCAAAGTATTGCCGATCGCTGCCGTACTACGAAAAATACAGTATACCTTTCTCAATGGAGTGGGATGCATTGGGCTTTGATTTCTGCTGCCGACCTGCCGAAGGTATGCATAACCCCACAATTTTTAAAAGATTCATTCATTAGTGGTGGATTTTCGTACGAACAATATTGTTGCCATAATCGTCAGTGGAAGTCAGATTTGATTCGCTGCGCGTGAAACTTGTTAGGCAGGTGATAGTGGGGATGTTGTCAGAAAGGCCATTCAACTCTTTTCCTGCACTGGGAAGAATGAATAAAATATTTAATACGAAACACGATGGTGCAAAACCTCGTAGTGCATGACTAGTGTTTTATCCATGTGAGCTGCGAGGATTAGCGAAGAGCATGTGTGAGCTGAGAGTGAACAAACTTGTGGTATAGACAAGACTGTTAAAGTACCAAGGAATCTAGAAAATATTCTGGTCGTAATAAATTACCTGTCCGAGGCATCGAACCACAAACTCTGAGCAGAGCAGGAGGACGCGCTGCTCCAGCAGTGGGTCCTATCATTCACGTCGCTACACCACGACCGCTACGTCATGGACCCAAACAGATTTCTTGGTACGAACGCATTATGTATGTTTGCCGCTCGTGACAGTCCTGGTGTTTCCATCTAGGAGTTTTGCACCAAAGTAGTGTGCCGAATAGTGGTGGCATGTCTCAGAATGGTGTGGCATCCCAGGCTGCGTTGGGCCATGGAGACACACGCCAGCCGTAAGCAAAGCGCTTTCACGCGTTTCATTGCACTACCATGGCGTTACGTCTAGCCCCAGCTCGTAGGCTAACAACGAATAAGAGAAGGTAATGCACTATTGGCTAATCGTTTATGAAGTACTTTGATACGTTGTGGGCTGCGTTATTCTAAGTACTGCATTATTTATTAAAGACTGCGCTGTTAGTTGAAAATGGCGTCTGCTCTTTCCATAGTGCTTTTTGTGCACCACAAGTCTTTTTTCGGCTGTACTACGATGGTTGTGGGCGGTTTATTTTTCTCAAGGCAGTTAGGCTTGCCAAAGATTCTTTCTATGTTAATTATGTGGCCCTGCGTATATGCGAGGTAATAACGGTTAGAGATAATAGTGTATAACGAGAAGCAATATAACGTGGCATCGTGGTTCTTTATAGTTTTATTTAGGTCGGAAATTTCAGAAGGCAGGTTAGGGTATAGCCAGCTCAGTTGCTTTTCTTTTAATTAATATCAACCTTTCTTAGGAGTGCTATGTCCTAAAGATCAGCCTAAATAGGACAATATCAACGTTGTCATCTAATGTTTTCCCTCACACTAGACGCGAAACAGTAAGCTGCACCTTTAGCTGAACTGAGATTCCCGTAGCTCAGTTAGCTGAACTGTTACGTTGGCAGATTACCTCATTCACCTTGATGTTTTTTTTAAGTGCGGAGCACTCTAGGGGCCCGGCCTGTCGTACGCTGTCGTCGCTTGGCCCAACGCAGGCAAAGCCACGCATAAAAATGAAAAAAAGAAACAGGAAGCAATCGAGAAATAGAAAGAGTGAGAGAAAGGAAAACAAATAGGACGAAAAATAGCAAGAGCAAGAAAGAGAAAGAAGTTGAAAAACAGTGAGCGAGAAATAAATAAAAATCAAGAGACAAAAAGAGACACAAGAAAAAACGCCAGGCCTGCGCTGAAACCGCAGCATAGTCACAGCGAAAGCAGGAAGAGCGGCGTTTCTATAGAGCCCGTTAAGTTCTCTTGGGGCTACAATACAAGAGCGCTAGAAAGGTATCCACTACGCCATCAATCACAATTTTTGAGAACTTGGGAAGCACCTACTAAGCCATTATTCGTCATTCTGCGGAGAAGCGAGGCACTAGCTACACGTCTGTAAGGCATTATGTGCACTTTGTTGACGCGATGACTGATGACGATGAAGAATTATGGCTCATCCCTTTGTAATGGGTTCCAATCTTTAAACGGCCCACCAGTTATGTAATTTACATTGGGTGACGCCCGGTCGCTATTTCCCTCTCCCATCATGCTGTATAACATACGTTGACGTGGGAGAGAGACGGAGGGGGGGGGGGCGAAGAACTTTCTGAGACCCCGAGGAAATGGATCATGCGCTTATGGGCTTCCTGGCAACCAATACAAGTGCACTTGCGAGGAACTCACTACGCTATAAATCATTGTAATTTTACTGAGACCCCCAGGAAGTGGATCATGCGCTTATGGGCTTCTTTGGCAACCAATGCATGTGCACTTGCGAGGAACCCACTACGCTATAAATCATTGTAATTTTTGAGAAGTAGGGCAGCAGGCACTGTGCCATTTTTCGTCATTCTACGGAGAGCGTTGGTACCTGCTAAACGCATGTAAGGCATTATGCGCACTTTGTTGATGCTGTGCCTGATGACGATGAAGAATTATGGCAGAGCCCTTTGTAATGGGTTCGAAGCATTCAACAACCTAATCGTTGCGCAATTCGCATTGTGTGACGCCTGGTTACAGAATTCGCGTTGTGCGATGCTTGGTGCTTATTTAACTCTTCTACCACGCTATATTGCATATGCGAACGTGGTTCCTTCCCGACATTAAGCCTGTATAGGACCATTTTTGCAAAGCAGTTTCAAGCACCGGCATGGCTCAGGGGTTGAATGGGCTCCCACGCACAGGGCCCAGGTTTGAACCCCGTTCCATCCTGGAATTTTTTTCTCATTTCTTTTTTTTTCTTATTTCGAGCGATACTGGTTACGGACATCGGGGGCGGCGGCGGCGGCGGACAACTACGGCGCCAAAAACGGCCGGTGAAATGATTTCATAACAGCTTTCGCTGTAAAACGGAAAAAGGAATGCCAGTAATGCGACGAAAGGTGCTAGTTGGTTCGTGTCAATCTCCTGCGGAACTATCTCCTACGGAAATCAAGTTCGTGACAGACGTCAGATAGGCGGAGTCAAAAGTACCATCTCTTTCCACGTGTTTTTGTGAACATATATTTATATGTCTGCGAATGAACAATAAAAACCAGTTGAAGTTTGCGCTCGTCCTGTTAACACGGTGTCCTGTGTACTTTGTAGCTTCTCCCTACCGTAAGCGCATCACCAAACCGAAAAAGAAAAAAAAAGGAAGAGAGAGAGGGAAACAAAGAGAAAACCGAAAAGAAACGAAGAAGTCTGCCCAGCTCCGCACTTCCTTCAGGCTTGGCACCCCTAGTGCGAAGCTGCATTAGTTTTTTTTAATTAGAAGAAACATACCTCAATGCACAAACAGTAGGCGCTAAGATAATATGCCTTTATGATCTCAATTTTATTTCAAAGTACTTGGGTAATCACGCGTTCGAAATATAACCGGATTACTTACACCGTATTGTTTTAGATAAAGCACGTTTATAGATGTTTTTAACGACGACCCTCAGGGCACAAAATAGCTGTAAGCAAACCAACACCATTACAAATAACGCATCAACGCAGGAAATTAAATAGCTGTATTAGTGAAAAATGAAAGGTAGCATTATGCGAAGCATAGATGTGCTGAGGACCACTGAAACCAATAAAATAAGTGCAGGTCCAAGTACGTGCCAAAGTATAGAACAACTCCGAAAAACACCGAAAGGAGCATTGATGTTTCGAAAAGACCAGCAACTATTAAAATAAACATAACTGAAAGCTCCCCAAATATGGTGTCACAAATGAAAACTGAGGCTCTTAAGTGACCTAGGATGGAAAACAGAACTGTGACCCCTACTACGCTTTATCACCGCGTCTATGCATTTTTAGCTTACTCGTTGTGTGCTCTTCCGAGGCTGTGACCAAAACACGAAACGAAAGATTACAGAGGAACAATAATGATATCAACGAAATTGAAGGGCATGCATAATATTAACGAGCTAGCTCAAATAAAATAGACCGGAATCAGAGGCACCATGTACGCGTAAGTACAATAAGCACAGTAATCAGGCAGAGCGGTGTCGGTGTCGATCATGGTGCTCGATGAACTTGTATATACTGTGGAGCACCAGGTCGTAGCAAGGGGCCTAAGCAACCTCAACAAAATGTGACGAGGTTTATCGTTGTTGATATAGAGGTCTGCCTAACTAGTGCAATGCCTGTCAGCAACAGGGACTCTCTCGCAATCGCGGCACGAGCCACCGTATTCCTTTTCCACGTACCACAAACAACACTCGTAGCACACATGTTTGAATAAAACAGAAAGAAGACAGCGAGATAGAACGGATGAAATATATCTATTAACCTCCTAATCATAGTTATCAGTAAGTTAAGTTTGTGAATTTGTTATTTTCCATCGACCGATGGTCCTGAGGGTCAACGAATCGATAAACAAAAAATATGAAGGTGACCCTAATTTTTTTATTTAGGTGTCTCGTAACGGCACTCGCACGTTGGCGTTCACGTGCACTGATGCATATCTGGAGTCACCAGAGGCCACAGAGGCCACAATATACTGACTCTAAAGGAAAAGCTCCCCATAGGGTCCATGCATTGAAACCAATAACCGCATGGGTTCCGCCGTGAGGGAACAAAACAAACGTTGCCAGACTCTGAGACGCTCGCTATATTTTACGGTAGTAATCAGTTTTATTCTACCAACCTAAGCCACCTACGCGCTGTTCAGGGAACATCAGCTGTGTTTTGATGTGTGAAGCCGTGCGTTAGCGTAGCGTTGTCCGTGCAGCTGGCCCGACTGATAACAGCTAAAATTTCTACCTGTTTGTGCATGGTTTTTACTAGACACTTCCACCGTAGTTTCTCCGTTCGCTGGCCCAAAGTCACTCAACAGCTTCGCACCTCGAGCAAAGTCCGTAGGCCGTGGTCGCGCGCTGATTCGACTTGCAATAGCGAGACACCTGTATCCACGTTTTTTTTTTTTCAGCTCATTGCTGCCGTACTTCAGTGCAGAGAGCCGTAAAGCAGAAAAAATGTCGATTGCAGCGTGCAGCGGCGAATGTGAGTCAGACATCACCCGAAAGCTTCAATCGAAACTAAAGTTACACGGCCCACGAAGCTTTATCGCCGTTAAAAAGTCTAAAAAAAAATTCGGTTGCGACTAGTTGGTACATAACTTTCAGGGCGTGTCTCATCTCTTCTTTGCCGTCTGTCCTGGTTTGCACTGAAGTTTTCAGCTTGAAAGAAAAAAGGGCTGTCACATGAAGTCGAGTGGTATGCGGCGACAGAAAACGCACGCAACGGGACACTATGACAACTACGAGATACACGACGCGCAAACCGGCGCAATCGGCCGCGAGCACACGCTCGCGACATGCGAGTGTTGATATGGTGGTGCCATCTAGTTAACGAGCCTGCAAACGCTCCTTTCCTCGCGCAGTAAATTGCATAAATAGCCGTCGTATTCTTTCGTAGAAGTATTCAAAATAAACACAAAACAATATCCGCACGTTTTTAATTGTGCAGATGCTTCTTTAGGATTGATGTGTGATGGCAAGAATGACAACGTTCTAAGATGTCAGCGTTCTTGTGGTCAGTGGTCTGGCGGCCCAGCTTTTCCTCTAGAATCAGTTTATTAACTCTATGCCAGAGGCCTCCCAAGCTCGGCCAGGGGGCGCTGCGTCGCACGCGTTTCGCCGCCTTTCTTGCAAAAGCCGGTCGCTCCTCTACCCGCATCTGCCTTTTGACTGCGCTGTCTCGGCACGTTCACGCACCCTGCACGCGCTGTTATGTGCTTGCCGTGCACGTGCAGCAGGGGCGTAGCCAAGGGGGGGTTGGGGGGGTTCAACCCCCCCCCCCCGAAATTTTTCAATTTTGCTTGCGTATATATACACGCGCACATACATACGCACGCACGAACATACATAAAGTATGGTTGAACCCCCCCCCCGCAAACAATTTCTGGCTACGCCTCTGACGTGCAGCTTCACGTGTCGCTTGCTCTGAAGGTTTATAAGGATCGCAGGGATAAAAAAAACGTTTTGACGGTGGGAATCACACCAGAGGGAGGCGGTTGATCGACCACATTTGCGGGACCGAGCAGGTCGTCAAGGACGATGCTGTTTGTGCGCTACGTGCGTGCCGATGCTGAACGGGCACATTTCTTTGACATGAATAGGGAGGTGACTGCGCGAGTTCTGTAATTATGTTACCGGTAAAACGCGCATTCGTTGCGGCAGTCGTGTCTACTGGGAGCTGTCAGCAAACGCCCACCAGGCTTTCGCGTGCGTTTTTGTTCATAACTTTTCGATTGCTTGGATGTCAAGTTTGTCGTGCGGCTTTAAATTTATTATGAGCTCAGTGTGAAGAACATAAATTTATATGTGCCCTGTTGGTTCACTAGCTGCGTTGCAATGCGCAGTGTTCAGTTTCGTGGGAGTTTCACTTTTGCCGAGGTTTGTATCGAATGATAGCAACGTCGGATCGCAATGATACGCGCAAAAAAAAATATTTCATGCCTACCTTCGACCATGCATGTTTCTTGGAGAGGCGTGTTTCATTTCGAAAAATATCGACGCCTGATCACGCACTTTGTTCGCTGATTCGAATGTCGCTTTGGTTATTTCGACAGCTCGCTTGGTCAGCATCATACTATACAACACTCACCGCGATCGCGCATGTTTATGATTATGCCGAGATTCGTGCCCGATCATAAGCGTGTCTGATTTCGCGAAGCCACCGAAAATTTATTTGCCGCCTTGGTTCTTTTTTTTTAGCTCGTTTCCAAAGCGGCAGCCGTATATTGGCCGCAGCTCACGCGCATGCAAGGCTATATATTACGTGCCGAAACCACGGCATTATTACAAAGCACGCCGTGGTGGGGACTTCGGATTAATTTCGTCCACCTGGGGTTCTTTAACGTGTACGTAAATCTAAGTACGCCGGTGTTACTGCATTTCGCTTCCATCTAAATGCAGCTGCCGTATGCGTGAATCGAACCCATGACCACGATCTTAGCAGCGCAACATTTCAGCCTGCTAAGAAATCATGGAGTGTCGCATGCAAGGCCAATATAAACGCTCAGTGCAAACATGCAGCTTAATTCTGTTTACAGTGAGCCGCGACGGGAAATGTACCGCGATCAGCTGTATTAAACACTTAATACTCACGGTACATTATTTAAATTGTGGTGTATTAAGCCCACATGCTCAGCTGCTGTCACATTACAAATGGTTGACACGGAAAACCAGAGCGCAATCGCGAAACGTACAGCGGCTGTCTATTTGTTGTAGCTTCGGTTCACAAACCCACTTCCCTTTCAAATAAGCACGCAAGTGACAAGACCGCGTAAGTATCGCGGCGAACTGCTCGTTTAATCCCCTCTTAATCCCCTCTTGACGCCTCTGCTCCTCGCACTGCTTGCATTGGAAACGGTACAACTTGACGGGCAGTTTTCGGCTGTTCGTCATTTTTAAACTTTTGTGACAGTTCACAATGCAGCAAGACTGCATGCCTGCTTTCGGTTACGACGAAGGAACGGCACTCATAGCGTGAAAAACGCGAGATAAAAGCGCCGGGGAGCACGTTCTCCGCGCGCGCAGTGGGAAAACCAAGCCAGAGCGACCCGTCCGATCTACCGGAGCTTTCCCCTCTCTCCGCTGGGGCGACGGACGGCGCTGCGCAAGCTTGAGCGTTGGAGGCCCATTGTGTTTCGCGCACTGCCGTAGCGGATCTCAGAGCCCACTAGAAAGAAGCACATGGTTGAGAACTGCTTTCCTAGGGTGCCGTAGCCATGCCATATGGCCGCAATCTTTCGTGCACTCAGTGAATGAAATTTCATTAATTTCCTGACAGCTAATTGGCGCTTTCTTAATGTAGCGTTATCATCCGATGTCATATATATCCAAAATTATTCCTCACTTGAACCGGAGCCAATGATTTGCATTTTTAACCCAGCTGCTATGATTTACAGATTTTGGTGAGGGTGGCGGCGGCAGCAAAATCCGCGAAAAACCCGGCCCCGGCTAGTGTACAGAAATATGAAATAAAAAGTTATAAGCCATGGACACTTGGCTCAAAACTAGTGGTTATCATTCCCTGCAGAAAGAGCATTGAACAATGCCGGCATAGCTTTTGCGTTGGGAAACCCGAGCACCTATGGTTGCCTCCTTGTATAGGATGTACCCGCTTTTCATTAGAAACATCATCTCCATTTCAGCGGTGACAGATCCGATGTCAGGACCGCGTACATAGTATACTATACTCCCGGACAACTTTTCTTGGCAATGAAGCGAAGGCTACAGAGCCACAATGCACATATCCTACCGCTAATGAATGTAGTCCCACAATTGTGTGCGTATTTTCTGCGTGAGATATATAAAATACTCCTTCATTTTGTACATGTAGCTTTTTGAGGTGGAACGCAGCGCTCACAAGCGAGATATTTGCATTTCTTTTACTTTATACCTTGACACTTTGCGTTTTTGCGTGCTTGAAAAAATCGCGCCGTTTACCCGTACCTTAGACGCTAAGCAGCGTTTGCGTCGAAATGCAACGCTAGCCAGCACTTCCCATGGCGTGACGAGACGCGCGCCAAACAGGACTACTTCGCGCAGCAGTACATGTGTAGACGCTCCGCCCCCGTAGCTTTCCCTTCATTGCCAAGTAATGTTGTCCGCGAGTATACACACGCGTCGGTCGGAATAAGCGAAACTGCAAAGAAATGACCCCGTAATTTTCAAACAAGCCTGGACTCGCACTTCACCCTTCACTTGACTGAGGTGACCCAACCTCCTTGAGCTGACCACAGCGCCACCGCTCGACTGAAAATGACTCAGCGGTTCTCACAAAGTGATGCCGGCTATCGCTCATATTCTGTGAACATTCCTGCCGAAGGGAAGATCTGCCATCGACATTCTCGGGTTCTACAGACGTTTTAGAATACGGCGCTAAATGTAAAAAGTGGAAAACAATAACTGGCTTTTGCATGGCTTCAGAACGGCGCAACAAGGAAGACAAAAATACGAAAGATCACACGAACACAATTGACTGTTTATAGAGCAATGATTTATGAGATCTTGTACAATGTCTACTACTGTTTCGTAGATATAGCACCGCTTGATGTGGACGCACTCACGTTGACGCCTAGTAGCACATCTCCGTACCGACAAATTAACGCCCATGATCACGATTTAACCCTTGCGGTAGTTGAAGTTGTTAACATATACGTGGACACCGCATATGGCGAATCCCGCGCAAAGATGGCATCAACAAGCACATGATAAACACTGATACTCGATATGCACTCCTTCAAAGCGTCGTGAAACGCAGATAGAAACGCAGATAGAAACGATGCGCGCGTCGTATCTTCCCTCTAGCCTGGCCGTTAATTCTCACAGGCCGAGCGGGGAACGCGGTGCGACAGCGAGGCGAGCGTCGAAGAGCTATGTTTCGATATGGATGGATGCTATGAGCCACCACCTCACGGTGTGATGGAAATGCGGTAGCCACGTTAAGGATTCCATCCCTCGACCTTCGGATCAGCAGTCGAGCTCCATATCCACTGTACTACCTTGGGAGGAGAGCGGGGTCGTTCAAGAGGAGACGACACTTAACAGAGAATGACGTTCACTAGGAACTTGGGCATCGCGAAAGAAGAACGACTGACACAATGCTAGTTGATTTTGTATAATTCATTCGCGCCTTCTTTATCTCCGAAGAGAAGCCATAATTATGTGTGTCTTTTTTATGTATTGAATGCTTCTTGTAAAGCGGGGTGTGTCACACTATCCAGAATTGCACACCTCTTCGGTCTATGCCTCATAGATCTACTGAGTCGGTCGTGCAAGCGATGTCGCTTTTATACGAAAGCTTTCGTCGCTCTCCTGTTCTTCGCTTATTTCAGTTGCTTCTTTTTTCATCATGCCACCAACGCCGGGTGCGTTTAAAGTATGCAACGTGTCCGGTTAATGTACCCAACGTCTCCAATGACTGGTGACTGGTGTGATATGGCTTTTCCTCACCTGCTTACAAAGCCTTGTTCGCTTTCTGTGACACTAAGCACTGTATTTGCACTCACAAATGTGCAATATATGTGTATACCCCCCCCCCCCCCCCCCGGTATTATGCTGTTGGAGAGAATGTTGGTTTATGTAATTAAAAAAAAGCCCACAGGGTCCCTTTATCCATTCGCTTTAGACGAATCGAAGGCGAAAGCCGTCTTCTTTTTCTTCTCAGTCGATGAATCGATCCTGCCCCGCCACACATCGAAAGCAATCGGCACCTAAAGTGGTTCTGCACTGCATCCGAGATTCCAGGCTCCTCATTTGGTTTTGCATTGGCTCCGTGATCGGACCACCTTTGACCACACTACGATGTCATGTGGCGACGTGACATCACATTGACGGCATGATAACGTCATAGTGAGATCACAAATGTTTGTGATCTGTAACGTCATCGTGGCGTCATATGGCGGCGTGATCCCGTGATGATTTATTTGCATCACTCGTCCCTGACGACGCGGGATGCCGACGCGAATGGTCACCTTTCGCGCTTGATGAGACATTTAAGGCTTTCTTCTAAAAAAATACATACATAAATAAATAAAACTAAATAATTAGTTAAATAAATAAATAAATAAACGTAGTCAGCGGTGTTCCGAACGCACCATGACACGAAGAGGCATCTCCTTCTCGGGTTTGTATTGTTCTCTATTGCCAAACCACCGTCGCTAAGCCGTGGTGGTCTAGTGTTTCTGGTGCTTCGCGTCTGACCCAAAGCTTGCCGGATCGAATCAATGCCGCGGCGGTCGCATTTAGATGGAGGCAAAATGCTAGACGCCTGTGTAGTTATATTTAGGCGCACGTTAAAGAACCCCAGGTTGTCCATATTGTGACGGGCGAAATAAGACAGACAGCCAGGTGTTGACGTCTTCCCCAGAACCAGACCAGCAATAACAACGTTCTCTTCTTCTTCCACTCGCGTGTACGTGCCACAGCGGATGGCTCATACATGATGGCATGTGGCATTACTCTCTCTCTCAGAAAAGCATCGTCTCGATGTTGGTTATGCGCACTAAAAAAAAAGGAAGAAATAAAAACAAAACGTCACTATACAAACGAAACAATTGTGCCCGTAAGGGAAAATGAACATGCTGCCGTCACTGAAGAAGTAAATATAGAAAGTGGGACACAACAATAACAAGCAGAAAAGCAACAAAAGAAAGAAGCTAAGTGGCCATTTGCGCCAAGTAACTGAGGACCAACCAACCAACCATTGTAGTCAAGGTCACTCTACGTTCGATTGACGACGCGAGAAATATGGCTTGAGCCTTGAAACATCAACCACATGAGTTTGTGGAAGCCGACGGGAACGTCTTGGGGTGCCTTCTGGGAGAACCTCGTAGGTTACGTCGCTGAGTCGGCGTAGAACCTTGTAGGGGCCGAAGTAGCGCCGCAGTAACTTCTCTGACCGGCCGCGCTGTCGGATGGGGGTCCACACCCAGACTTCATCGCCTGGTTTGAAGGTAACATCTCGGTGCCGAAGATTGTAGCGGCGTGCGTCTGCAGTTTGGCGACTCTCAATACGGAATCGGGCGAGTTGACGGGCCTCCTTGGCGCGTTGAGCGAACGTGGCAGCATCCGTGTTAAACAGTCCCTGGTTGTCGGGGAGGAGCATTGCGTCGAGCATTGTAGTGACCTCTCGACCATGCACTAAGCGGAATGGGGTGAAACCTGTACTTTCTTGCACCGCAGTGTTGTAAGCAAAAGTTACGTAAGGGAGGATATCATCCCAGTTCATGTGGTCAATGGCCACATACATTGACAGCATGTCTGCAATGGTCCTGTTCAGCCGTTCAGTGAGTCCGTTTGTTTGGGGGTGATAAGCCGTGGTTTTGCGATGTTCTGTGCCACTGAGCCTCAAGACTTCCTGTAGCATCTCTGCGGTGAAAGCTGTTCCACGATCAGTAATTATGACAGCTGGCGCTCCGTGACGGAGGACGATATTGTTGACGAAAAGTGGGCGATGTCAGCTGCGGTAGCTTTGGGCAGGGCCTTTGTTTCGCAGTATCGTGTTAAATAATTGGTGGCGACCACAATCCACCGATTTCCAGACGCAGACGTGGGGAATGATCCCAGCAAGTCCATACCAACCTGATGAAATGGTGCTTTCGGTGTGGCGATTGGTTGTAACAGTCCCGCTGGTCGGACAGGTGGAGTCTTACGACGTTGGCAGTCGCGACATGTGCGAACGTAATGCTTGACAGTTTTCGTGAGACGTGGCCAGTAATAGGAGCGACGAATTCGTTGCAATGTGCGCGTGTAGCCAAGGTGTCCGGCCGATGGTTCGTCGTGGCAAGCATGTAAAATATCGTCACGAAGCGAGGTCGGCGCAACTAGCAGGTAAGTAGCTTGCGTATGGTCGAAGTTCTTCTTATAAAGGACTCCATCCCGGAAACAAAAGGGGGCTAGCGAGCGTGCGAAATTTCGAGGAAGACTAGATGTGCGCCCTTCCAGATAGTCAATTAGTGGGCTGAGCTCCAAGTCGTCGCGCTGTTGTTGAGCCAAGTCGGTTGCTGGTACAGAGGAAAGGAAAGTGTCGTCCTCATCAAGTTCTGCGTTGGCATTTCCGACTGGTGCACGTAAGAGACAGTCAGCGTCGGTGTGTTTGCGTCCTGACTTGTGAATGATGGTAACGTGAAATTCTTGCAGCCGAAGGCTCCACCGTGCAAGACGACCTGAAGGGTCTTTGAGATTGGCGAGCCAGCATAGAGAATGGTGGTCGCTAACTACTCTGAATGGGCGTCCGTACAAGTATGGTCGAAACTTTGTTATAGTTTTTCTCTGCTGATGATAATGTTCGGCTGACATAGGCAATCACACGCTCTAGGCCATTTTGTCATTGAACTAATAAAGCTCCAAGTCCGACGTTGCTGGCATCAGTGTGTAGCTCTGTGGCAGCGGTCTCGTCAAAGTGACCGAGTACAGGGGGAGCCTGGAGATGGCATCGCAGGGTATCGAAGGCATGTCGCTGTTCCTGACCCCAAACAAACGGTACGCCTTCTTTCGTAAGGTGGTTGAGGGGTTCAGCGATTTTGGAAAAACCTTTGACAAAGCGTCGGTAGTAAGCGCACAGCCCCAGGAATCGGCGTAGATCGCGCTTGTTTGTTGGCACGGGAAATGCGGCGACGGCGCTTGTTTTCTCAGGGTCTGGGCGGATACCAGCGTGACTCACGACGTGACCAAGAAACTTGAGTTCCTCGTAGGCAAAATGACATTTCTCAGGTTTGAGAGGAAGTCCGGCTGTTCGAATCGCCTCAAGAACTGTCTGGAGGCGCTGGATGTGCTGTTCAAAGGTGTCCGAGAAGACCACCACGTCGTCTAGGTAGACAAGACATGATTGCCATTTGAGCCCAGAAAGAACCGAGTCCATCATTCTTTGAAAAGTAGCTGGCGCTGAGCATAAGCCGAAAGGAAGGACTTTGAACTCGTAGAGGCCGTCAGGGGTAATAAAAGCGGTCTTTTCGCGGTCACGCTCGTCAACTGCAATTTGCCAGTAGCCGCTGCGTAGATCCATGGAAGAAAAGTATCGAGCGTTCCGTATGCGGTCCAAGGAGTCATCTATTCGGGGTAAAGGATAAACGTCCTTCTTCGTGATCTTGTTCAACTTCCGATAATCAACGCAAAAGCGCAGGGTACCATCTTTTTTCTTCACCAACACAACAGGGGAAGCCCAGGGACTAGTCGATGGCTGGACGACGTCGTCCTTGAGCATCTGCTGGACTTGCTGACGTATGGCGTCTTGTTCTTTTTGCGACACCCTGTAGGCATGTTGTCGAACAGGTCTCTCGGTAGGCTCGGTGATGATACGATGCTTGGCAAGCGGCGTCTGTTTGACCTTCGATGTTGTAGCGAAGCAATCTCGAAATGAATCGAGTATATCCAAAAGACGCGCCCGTTGTGCGGAAGGTAGATCCTGGTTTACGTCGAGAGTGCTTGCGAATGGCATGCCGGAATGGTCGCACGACGAAAGGGCAGCTAATGTTGAGGGACCCGAGACGTCGGCAATGTCTTCAAGGTATGCGATCGCGGTGCGCCTTGTAAGATGGCGATACTCCTCGCTGAAGTTCGTGACTAGTAGGCGAGCCTGTCTATTTCTGGATTGAACAAGACCTCGGGCGACACAGATTTGTTGTGCAAGAAGGAGAGACAAATTTCTCTCCGCGATTACAGTGTCGGGGACGTCCTGCTCACATTCAACGCTGACAAAGAGGCTGCTACGAGGAGGCAGAGTCACAGATTCGGCGGACACGCGTAGGGCTGTCTTCGAGAAGGGGGTGTTGTCAGCCTCAGCTTCAGGATGAAAGGGGTCCTCGAACGACACTAGCAACTCACGTAGATTAATGATTGCGCCGTATTCACGAAGAAAGTCCAGTCCCAGAATGAGCGGACGGGAGCACACAGGTAATACGAGGAAGGAGCCCGTGAACGTCGATGCACGTATCCGAATACGTGCTGTGCACATTCCAGTCGGCTTCACCAGATGGCCACCTGCCGTGCGCAACGGGGGTCCTAGCCATGCGGTCGTAACTTTCCTCAGTTTAGATGCCAGGGCGCCGCTCATAACTGAATAATCGGCGCCAGTGTCGACGAGGGCAGTGACAGCATGATTATCGACGAATACGGTGATGTCGGCAGAAACAGTCTTGCTACTCTCGGAAAATAACGAAAAATCTGAACGGTCATCATCGGGTCGTTGCGCCGAGGGAGGCTCTTTGACAGTTCGTTGGGAAGCGACTTCACCCCCAGAAGCCGCGGATCCTAGTTTCCCCTGTGGGGACTCGGTGACCGGCTTCTGAAAGGAGCGTAGGACGACGAGGGCAAACTAGGTGACATGGAGCGGCGAGGCGACGGTGATCGCGATTGGCGGCGTTGAACAGGGGGAGGAATTTGCTGGCCCGTAAGGTACGCTTCGATTTCACGGGGGCGCTCACCGTAGCGTGGGCACCGAGCATCAGGGTGGAAGCCGCGTAGACCGAGTTGGCGGTACTGACAAGTACGATACACGTGGCCCGCCTCGCCACAGTGGTACCATAGCGGACGGTTATCCGACGTGCGCCACACGCTTGCCTTGGCAGCGTTCTGTCTTGAGCCGGACGGCTGATACGTGGGTGCGCTCGGGAACCTTGACGCAGGGGGCGAAGTCGAAGAGGCGTCCTGGAATAGAGGACTAGGCGGGTCCATTGTCCGCAAAGTAGGACCAGTAGCTTGTGGTGCAGGAGATCGTGGGGCGCCGCATAAGTCAGGACAGGGACCTCAGGTCTTGGTGGTGCGAGTGGTGCGAGTGGTGCGACCGCCTGTCTGATTTCATTTCTGATGACGTCCACGAATGCTGGCGCGGTTGGTTGAGGTCCCACTGCTTCAAGTTGACGGAGCTCGTCCCGCACGACACTTCTTATGAAGTCTGCGAGGGCCTGCCTCTCGCTGTCAGACCCGATAGAGCATGCCGTGGCCGTTATGTCGTGGCGTTCGTACTGTGACGACCGCTACTGGAGATTACGTTCCATCGTGGTCGCCTCACTGATGAACTCAGCCACGGTCCTTGGTGGATTGCGTACTAGCCCGGCGAAGAGCTCTTCTTTAACCCCACGCATCAAATGCCGCACCTTCTTTTCCTCGGACATCGCAGGGTCGGCCCGCCTGAAGAGTCGAAGCATGTCCTCGACAAACATCGAAACTCTCTCGTTTGGTCGCTGGTTCCTAGACGAGATGGCTTGTTCCGCTCTCTCCTTCCTTTCGGCGTTGCGGTACGCGCCGCGGAGCTGGCGGCTAAACTCTTGCCACGTCGCAAAGGAACCCTCGTGGTTCTCGTACCATGTTTTGGCAGAGTCTTCTAATGCGAAGTAAACCCTCCGCAGCTTGCGACCTTCATCCCATTCATTGATGCTGGCAACTCGATCAAAGTGGTCGAGCCAGTCATCAACATCCTCAAAAATGTCTCCGTGGAAAGACCGTGGTGTCTGCGGTGCATGAAAAACATGCGGGAGCGGAGAAGAATAGGCGTCGTTGGTTTGACTCGCCTGGCTTATAGTCGAGGTTGTCATCTTGCCAAGTCTTGACAAGGGACCGAATTCGGGGGGTAGTCCTAGCAGGCGGCGGCTGCTTCTTGCTGTGGGAGCTGTGGCTGTCTCCAAGTTGCCAGGAGTCACGGCTGGAAATTGGGAGCCAAGGTGCATGTACCCAGCGCCTCCACCAGTGTCACGGGCGAAATAAGACAGACAGCCAGGTGTTGACGTCTTCGCCAGAACCAGACCAGCAACAACAACGTTCTCTTCTTCTTCCACTCGTGTGTACGTGCCACAGCGGATGGCTCATACATGATGGCATGTGGCAATATTTCGGGAGCCCTCCACTACGACGTCTTTCATAATCGTGTAGAAGTTTGGGGCGTGAAGCCCCGACAATATTTAATCAATCACCGTCAAAATCGATCACATAGTCACGTCCCTCGAAGTGCTAGGCAAAGGCGCTTCGCTGAACTTAAATGCTGTCAGTGCCGTTCAGCGGCGACGTGCTTCAGGCAACAAGCGCTTTGCATTTAAAGTGACAGTCCCGTTCCGGAAGCGATTCGTTGAGATAATATACAAGATCTTCAAATAAGGTTCGGCGTTTCTTGCACAAAATAGCCTTCTAACTCGTAACCATCTGAAACCTTACAAGATTAAAAGCGTACTTCTAGCAATATGTTGTCGAATAAACTTGGGCCATAACTGCTACTGCAGCGAAAAAGAACTCGGTGGAGCTGCTGACATGCTGGCTCCAGCAGCAGTGTGAATTTCAGATGCTGCCTCCTCGTACGTAGTACAGTACAAGAAAGTTAGAAATTTACCCTATCCTCGTTTAAGTACAATATGTCTTATTGTAAACACGTTCGTACGTCCATCATCGTATTCTGGCGCGGCTGAATTGTCGCGAAATTGGGACAGCTTATCGTTCTCCCCAAGTGGAGTACAATCGAACCTCAATATAACAAAATACCGCATGTAAAGAATTTTCGTATTTCCCAATCTGTGCCCCGTTCAAAACCATCTATCATTTTTATGTTTTTAAAAGGTTATTTGATACTTTATGTCCAGCTTAACGAAATCGTCGCGCATCTCACGCACGTCACGGAAGCTTGCGTGACATGCAGATGAAAATGAAAAGTTTTGGCGCGAGAAACAGCGCTTCGCGTGTGTCATTTAATTCACGAATTTTGCCGGTGGGCTTCCATTTGTGAAGCAGGGTGATTCCGCGAGAGATCGAACATGCCTGTGCGGTCGCAATTTTTGTTTTGACTGCGTTTTTTATATGTTATGTGGGCACATTCAAAGTGAACGGATCTGAAAATTTTATTTCCAAGAAACGCTCCCAGCGCGCCAAAAAAATATTTGAAGGTGGCGGCGCGGGCCTCCTGTTTTTGTTCACTGGAATGTTTTCGGATTTCACGGCCGAATTTAGCGCGAACTATAAATGATGTGTCGAAAATTTTTGCTGCTGGTTTTAATACGCATTACTGTGAATTACATCCATGCTTTTTTTATGCCGTCCTCAAAAAGAAGGAAATGTGAAAAAAATGGCAAACACGGCCGAAATAAAAAAAGTGTCCTAAGTTTAAGGCGCCTTGGCGCCTTTGCTATCACAAACAGAAACTTGAAAGCAATGTCAAATATAGAAAAGAGCCTTTGCAACATTTATACGGAAGATTATTGTTCTACAGGCAGCGCAAAAAAAGAAAAAAATAGTTAAAGAAGGAAGTTTTTTCAAAGAAGTACATTTTCAAAAAATAAAATAAAAAAACTCCTGTCTCAATTTTGACGACAATTTTTTATCGAAGAGCGCTTATGTCAGTGAACACACGGTTTTAATATGATATGTTCTCATTTGCTTTGTTTACGAGATATAACTGGCCAAAATGACCCTTGCTGTGCGTGCTCACTTCAGTGCGACTGATGGTTGTTATCAGCTTGCATTGTGCGTAAATCTCAGTCTTAATTATTCTGCTGCAGCAAAACTTTGCTCTGGTGGACTTTTGTCAAGAAAAATGTGTTCTCAGATTTTATTTAGTCCAAGCGTGTGCGACAGAGGGCTGCTGCCGCCGTCTAAAGCGTGATTCCACGAGAGATCGAACATGCCTCTCCGGTCGATATTTTTGTTTTGCCTGGTGTTTTTATATGTTATGTGGGCACATTCAAAGTGCACGGAACCGAAAATTTTATTTCCAAGAAAAGCTCCCAGCGTACCAAAACAATATTTGAAGGTGGCGGCGCGGACCTCCTGTTTTTGTTCACTGCAATGTTTTCAGATTTCACAGCCGAATTTAACGCGAACTATAAATGATGTGTCGAAAATTTTTTGTTACTTTTAATACGCATTACTGTGAATTATATCCATGCTTTTTTATGCCGTCCTCAAAAGGAAAGGAAATGTGAACAAAAAAGGCAAACCCGGTCCAAATCAACAAAGTTTGCTAAGTTTGATGCGCCTTGGCGCCTTTCCTATTTCACACAGAAACTTCAAAACAGTGTCAAGTATTTCGAGGAGCCTTTGCAACATTTATGCGGAAGACCGTTTTCCTACAGGCAGCGCAAAATAAGAAGAAAATAGTTAAAGAAGCGAGTTTTTTTTCAAGAATGTACATTAAAAAAAAAGAACTCAGGCCTCAATTTTGACATTTTTTATCGAAGAACGCTTATGTCAGTGAAAACACCGTGTTAATAGGTATGTCCTCGTTTGCTTTGTTCACAAGATTTAACGGGCCAAAATTACCCTTGCTGTGTGTGCTCACTTCAGTGCGATTGAGTTGTCATCAGCCTGCATTGCACGTAAATCTAGCTTTAATTATTTTCCTGCAGTAAACCTTTGCTCTGGTGTCTTGTCGTCAAGAAAAATGTATTCTCAAACTTTAATTGTGCCTAGCGTGTGTAGGGGTGGGCTGCTGCCGCTCTGTAAAGGGCTAATGCGTACGCAGTTTGCAGCTTACAACCTCAACTTACCCCGCCAGTATTCGCTAATCAGAAGCACGCGAGACACCGCGAACACATGGCTTAGGTCACTTTGTTAACACTCTCCTTCACACAGAATAAAGCATCTGTATGCAGCGAAGGCCAACTTAATCTGTAACTAAATGCCACAATGAGCAGGCGCGCTGTTATGCAGTTGTTTTCTCACTGCCTGCTTGCTTCCCTTCCATTACGTGCATTGTACGCTCTAACCATCTTCCCCATTCGACGCACACTTTGCCTAAACAACATTGGTAAAAAGTTAGCTTAATGATTTCCGAGCCGTTTATTTCACTTCCTGCTATCGCATGTTTTCGGCGTCGCAGATAACGTCTTCCTGTATCATCTCGACCTTTACCTCAGCGTTTCAACAGCCAGAAAACGTGTGGTGCAGCATGTTTAACTCTTTCAAGCACAGAAGTTGGCTTTGCTTTAAATTTTGAATTTTAATGCAAAAATTATGATAAAAGGTCACAAATAACACATTGAACGCACGAAAAAAAATTACGACTAGTAACAAAGTTCCCAGGAGGTGGTCACCGCTGATGACCACCGTGCCGGAAGGGTCTGTGCTCCACAAATATGTAACAACTGGTCGTTTTAAGTGTAGCAGCATACTTTGCGCTTTGCACAGAGGAAGTCACTTCTTGTGGAATTCTGAAAAACAGTTTCTTTCCTTTCCAAAGGCAGAGTTGCACGTTGCATGTTTGACACATCCAAACTGTTCGAGATGGGTGTGCCTTTCTGCTACAGTTCGCACACTTTCGTGGTGAACACCTTGTTGGCTGATGGTTGGACGTTGCTCTACGAATGGCGAAGTCCACAAAGGATTTGAATTTCTTTCGTTTGGCCCCTGCGCCAACAGCTGACTTACGTTTATCTGTACGATCTATAAGAGCTTGGACAGTCATCTGTCGGGCTAAATTTCTTCTAAAATCTTTCAAGGTCATCTTTTCGGAACCAGCATGTTCCCGAAAAATGATGTATGCGTTGACAACACTGCAGTCAAGAAGTTAAAAAAATATCTGGTGCCACCACTTGCGTGATTTCCAATCCACCTCATACTTAAATTTCATCACGCTTCCTCCCTCCCGTAGCCCTTTCATGCACGGTGGTCAGCGTAGGTAACCACCCTGAATAAAGTCGCTGTACAGAATGAAACTGATCCGTAGCGCATTTTTACTTGCACAGCCAGCAAGAAATACTCTTCCGCTGCGTGTTACACCAAAAAAAGTTCGCGTGCAACCTCACGTACCTCTGCGCCCGTATAATCTTTCAGGGTACAGCGCGGGAAACGGCATGCTTGTTGCAAAGTTTTTACTTGTAGGAAAAAAAAAGTGCCCTAGATAACTAGCGCCATCTGGAGCATCTTCACAAACGACTAAAAGGGCAAAGCAAACACGTATTCACTCGCTCAACCTCTAGATGTCACTGCTGAAAAATGTTGAAAGGGTGGTCACCGTAGGTGACCACTGTGCCGGAAAGAGTTAAGCCATGAGTGGCCGAAGCTGCCCAATTGATGATATTTTGTTGCCACTTTACTAAAGTGCTTTCCCACGTCGAAGACAGCAGAGGTCATTGGTGGCGCCAGACAGACATTACCCTTAGTTTTGACAATGAGTGTGGCCTACAAATTAATTATTACAGCCCAAAGCGCTTAGACACCCTTAGTCATAAAATGTTAAACCGTGAGCAGTTCTGGAAACGCATTCAAGAAGCTGCGCAGATGTGAAATAATTTGTGCGGCGCCGTTAAGTATAAACGTTTCGCCTTGCTCTAGGTCTAGCTGTTCACTACACGCGATGCGCGCGGCCCATGGCTACGTCCGATTATTCTGTGCCGATTATTTACGCGTTCACAAAAACAAGATTGCTGAGGAAAACATTTTCTTTGCGCAAATTTTTTTTCTTTGCTCTTTTTGTTGTTACCGACCTCCAGAAGCTACTGTCATAGGCTGAGGATCTTCGCGACACCTGCGAAGTCTGATTCCATTGCTTTACGCTCCTCAAGGAAAACCTGTCTACATCTAACCGCGATGACGTAGACCAAGCATTTCTTCAGGAAGAAGAAGCGGTTGATATCTTGAACAGGCGCGGCCATCTTTCCTCTGATGATTGTAGGCGAGGTTGTAGGCTGCAAACTGTTTACACGTTAGCCATTTAGAGGGTGGCAGCAGCCGACTTTTGCACGCGCTAGACACAAATAAAATCTGAGAACACATTTTTGTTGACGAAAAGCCACCAGAGCAAGGTTTTGCTGCAGCAAAATAATTAAAAAAAGTCACAGTTTCGCCGCAAGGGCGAAGCAATGAATGCGATAGCAAGGAACTAATGCTATACGAAGTGAGGCTCGCCAATGGATACTCTCAGTTTGAACAGCGCTTCTGTTGCAAAGGCGGCCGAAGCAGCGAAGGAAACTAGCGTGCTTCAAGTGTCGAGCTGTGACACTTGATAGTTCGCGCTCATCTTCTGTTTGTTCGTTTAGCGGCGTCCCTGAGCTCGAGTGACATTCGTACGCGCCGTAACATGAGCGCGGACATCACGGTGAAAGCGTGAAACATTCCTGTACCCCTCGCCACGAGAAAACCGCGCGAGCAGACAGCGGAAGGGCAAGGTTCTACCTGCGCAAGTATAAGAAGAAGAGAGCGAGCTCGCCGACTACGTTTAAATGCGCCTGTCGCGCTCCTAACGCCATCTCGCTGGTAATGAAGAAACGCTTATAAGCGCAGCCGTCTCTGAGTCCGTCCAGCGGTAAAGGATGTGTATATAGCGCTCGCCGTTACCTACGTGGAGGATCTGCGTTTCGTGGCGTAGTGGCTAGCGCTTCTCGCTGCGGAGGAAGAGGTCCCTGGTTCGATTCCGCGATTCGGAAGCATTTTTCTGAATTATTTTTCTTTGGGGCCTTTATATTATATACATACTTATACATATACGGTGCATGACGGCGGCGACGGCGACGGCAGAATCCAGCCGAGACTGTCCATATAATTGCTATCGCAATAAAAATGAGATTTACACACAATGCAAGCTAATAACGACCATCAGTCGCACTGAAGTGAGCACACACAGCAAGGGTCATTTTGGCCAGTTATATCTCGTAAACAAAGCAAATAGGACATACGATATTACAACCGTGTGTTCACAGACATAAGCGCTCTTCGATAAAAAATTGTCGTTAAAATTGAGACCGGAGTTTATTTTATTTTATTTTTGAAAATGTACTTTTTTGAAAAAACTTGCTCATTTAACTATTTCTGTTCTTTTTTTGCGCTGCTCGTAGAAAACTTATCTTCCGTATAAATGTTGCAAAGGCTCTTTTCTATAGTTGAGATTGTTTTCAAGTTTCTGTTTGAAATAGCAAAGGCGCCAAGCCGCCTCAAACTTAGGACCCTTTTTTTTTATTTCGGCCGTGTTTGCCATTTTTTCATATTTTCTTCCTTTTGAGGACGGCATAAAAAAGCATGGATGAAATTCACAGTAATGCGTATTAAAACCAGCAAAAAAAAATTTCGACACATCGTTTATAGTTCGCGTTAAACTCGGCCGTGAAATTCGAAAACATTGCAGCGAGCCCGCGCCGCCACCTTCAAATATTTTTTTGGCGCGCTGGGAGCGTTTCTTGGAAATAAAACTTTCGGTTCCGTGCACTTTGAATGTGCCCACATAACATATAAAAAACCCAGGCAAAACAAAAATTGCGACCGGACAGGCATGTTCGATCTCTCGTGGAATCACCCAGCAGAAGGAACCGCTGGCCGCCAGGTGTACACTTATGATGTCCGCATTGGGCACGCTCCTTTAGATGCGAAGCATCTTATGGCGGAGTTCAATTTCGTGGTGGTGTGCGGCGTGACCACCCTTACTGCGCATGCGCAAACCCTCTCCACACACCTCCTGTCCACACACCAAATCTCCACTTTACCACCGCTCTCCCCCTCTCGCGCTCCTCATTCTCTCCTGCGACGAGTAGGCAGCAGCGACGCCTCCGGCGTCTTGACGTGGCAGGAGCGGTCGATGGTCGCCTCTGCTTCTGTGGCTCTAGACGCGGGACGCTCGTGCTCTCCTTCCCTCCCTGAAGAATCCCATGGTGACACCAATGGCATGGACTGCAGAGAGGCTCAAGCTAGCCATCTCTCCACTGATTCGTATCCACACATGGTTTCCTGTAGCGGGAGATGGTGTATTTTTTGTTTTTGCCGTAGTGCCCGGGAGCTCCGGAATGCGTCACACTATGACGTAACCGCCCTATGGGCAAACGAAAGCGCCAACCGGCATCGGTTTACGAAAAGCGTTCGCTGACACCGTTTTCTTTGACCATTTAAGGGTTTGATCTCGTTTTGCATGGGTTGGCTCGCCGGCCAGAGGAAGTGGTTTGGTGTGGTGCATAGGTTTTGTTCACCTGTTTACGATTAGTGGTGATCCACGTAATATGAAACATTGTGAAGCGAATGTTATCATATGCTACCAATGAGGATAGATAGAACTTGCTGTAGTGGAGGGGGCGCTGTGCGAGGGAAGCTGGCCGTCGCCATCTTGCCAGTGGCAGAAGGCGCACTCCACGCCATCGCGCGCTGCATGCTTTCGTGTTTGTTACTGCACCCTGTCGGCATGTAAACATCAATGGTTTACAATGGTTGCCTTTTGCTTCGCTTACCGATGTGCCAACAGGCTGAAGAAAGGTTGTGACCTCACATTCCACCTCTGTACGCGAAAACGTCTTCGACTGAGTCATTCTGCGCGCGTTACTCAGGGTGGCTAACTGACGCGATCTGAACGTGCAACAAATAGTAGTCCGGATTTTTTGACAGCTTCTCGAAGTGAAGATCTCGAAATGCCGAGCCTGTGCGAGCGGGCCGTTCGCCATGAGAAGTGGAAAGCGAAAGCTTGAGATCACCTATGCTCCGTGCACTTCGCGCCAGAGTGCTTTGACCACACCGGGCAAACAACGAGGTTGCGGGCGGGATGTGTACCTTCCGTGCTTCCCGCGTTTCCACAGCATCTACAGAAGCCCTTGAGTACTATTACAAAGTATCACACCACGAAACGCACGCTTGGCTTTCTCGCGCGAGATGTTAGGCTGCCACGAGCTGTGGAAATCGAAAGTAAACGAGTGCACTTGCCGGACTTTGAACGCAAATGCTTTTGTTGTCTTCTGAATTTTTTTTCTTTCTTGTGTTTGTTCGCCAAAAAAAGAACCGCGTGCCGTGAGTGCCGTTTTCTGCTACGTAAACTGTTGAATAAAAGTGAACATGATTGCGTGGTAACAGTCGAGCGGATGTTAAGACACAGTTAATGCTTTGTCTGCCAGAAGAAAAGTCTCTGCCGTGTCCGCTCTGCTCACGTGTGACATCTTCCTGAGCCTACAAGTTGCTTCGTGATTCGAGAACTTTAGGGGTTCAGCAGTCACAGTGCTAAGTTGGTGGTAGCAAGTAAAGTACGTGCGCTTTATTTTCTCTTTTTTTCCTCTAACTAGGAACTCAACAAGAAATATATATGTCTGTTTCGGTAAAAAGAAAGAGCCCAGAGTGCAAGCATCAAGACAGCCCATGAAGTAATTGTCCCCCCATCTGCGAAGCGCCTGAAGTTGAAGAACCACCTTCGTCATCGCCGACCAAACAGTGGTACAAGGACCAAGACTCTGCCTCTGAAAAAAAGATAACACCCTTGAAGAAGAAAAATCAACACTCTGTAGCAAGCTAAGCGATGGCTTCCAAAGAGAAATGAGACGGCGCAAGAAATCATGAAAGAAATCAGGGAGCGAGAACTCCTCTCAGAAGATGCCTCGCACGTGTTTACATCTGCGTTTTCAAGTGACATTTAACAGCTTTTCTGCAGGGCTAGTAACGAATAGAAAGGCAAATAGCCATCAGAGCTCCATGCATTCGCTTTGACGTTGCATTTTTATTCTCCGGCCTCTTATGAGTATGCCCGGTCAAAATTCAATTGCGCCCTTCCGTCATAGCGCACACTTCAGGATTGGTATCGATCAATCGACGGTGCTCCTGGCTTCACGGCCGAAGCATTTTCTTTTCTCGAAAAGTTTGCACAATGACAGAGGGAACCTCTCTATTGCTCATTGGTCGCCGATGACATGGCCATAAGGAAACGCGCGCAGCTTGTCAGTGGGAAAGTAATCAGGTATGTGGACTTGGGAATGGGGCTGGACGATGACAGCCTCCAGGAAACCGAAACGGCTTGTGTGTTCATGATTGTTGGCGTAAACATCAGTCTCAAATTTCCAGTTGGGTACTTCTTAATTGACTCACTCACTGGCGCTAGAAGGCGGAGCTGACCAAACAATGTATTTAGAAACATGCGTCTGTGCGGGCCGTAGTTGTCTCTCTTACGTTTGATGGAGCCCTGTCAAACTTGACGGGGCTAGATGGCTAGATGTTTATGTGCTAAGCTTCAACCGAACTCTGGTTGCATTACAAGCTTTGCCAACCTAGCTGTTGTTCACAATATTTTTATTCCATACGAATAAGCTTGTGCGCAACTCGTTGGAAACCATGAGACACCTCGTTCATATTGAAGGGTAGCATGTGAAATGGGCTTATTAGTTGCATTGGAGGCACTTCAACGTGAGGTAGGGTTGCGGCTTGGCAACAAGCCTACGAAATTCCACCTCCAGTGGAAAAAGGAAAAAATGAAGGTACGCTATGCTGTACAAGCACTAAGTGCCTCGGTTGCCGACGCTTTGGACTTCTGCGAACAAGAGCTGAAGCTGCCACAATTCAAGGGTGCCAGCGCAACATCTACGTTTATTATTCAATTCAATTGAAGTTATTTCCCATCTTACAAATACAGATGGAGGGGTTGTAGGTAAAAGGTGATTAAAGGCAGCTTGACGAGCCTACAAACCTAAAGTACAGCAGGGAGGCAGTTGTAGAAATACACAATTCAAAATGTAGAAATAAATAATTACACAGGGATCACCGGAAAATGCACGAATCAACACTATGTACATAGGTAAACTTAAACTGAAGCCATGTTATCCAAATACTTAGCGTCAAGTTCTTTGTGAGTACAGGTAAACAAATCGAAATCAGTAGGAGCGTAACTATTCAGCATATACGGAAGAGCATAATGAAGGCGTTCAATTCGAACGTTAGGTCGAGGTGTCGGCACGATCGATTCTTCGCCCATCTAGTTGGGTAGCCCACTGATTTGTTCCTCAGTTCCGCTAATTTTCCGAGGTTACTTATATTATTTCTTATTTCCCGTTGAAAGAGGCCACTAAAGCGATATTTAGAAACTTTGTGTACTTTATTCCCTCTAGATTGACTAAATAACGCTGCAGTTGGACATTGATATGGTGAGTTATGCATGTGTCTGAGATGTCTTTTCTGGATTAGGTGAAGGAACTCGAGGTAAGTTAACGTTGTAGTGCCCCAAACTAACTGGCGATAATTGAATGTGAGTTGAAGATTGAGTTGCATATCAGCATCTTAGTTTGTATGGGAAGAATATACTTTAAACGTCCGATAGCACCAGTAATTTGAGCTGTATTCAGTGATACGTGGGCAACATGATACTTCCATGCCATACTGGAGGAAAATATGACCCCTAGGCATTTGAACTGCTCCACTATTTCGACAGGTTGAGAATTGAGGGTAATATCTTCATGTGGTGAGATCAGTTTAGTTTTCGGCCGAAAATTGACAGGCCTTAGTCTTACTCTAGTTGAGCTTCATTAAATTAGCTGCGGACCAAACTTCAAGAGCTTTCGTTGCGACGTTACATTGATCGATGAGGTCATGAATGCTATTTCCTGAAAAATAGAACTTTCGATCACTTGTTTGACATCCTAACTCCAGGAACCCGCTGGCAAGGATATAAAAGCGCCCCTTCGTTATGTAAACGAAGCATGCTGGAAGTCGTTTTTTTCTGCGACTCGAGCGTACATAAAAGGGCTGAGAGATCAGGTGGGACGTGCAGTGACAGAAGGACTAAAAAAAAAACAAGAATCATTGGCTTTTTGATATGCATGGCAAGCACGGAATGTTTGACGAGCTTGTAGGCCCAGGGTCAGCTGAAGTACTTGCTGACATACAAACTCAGTCAAGACCATGCCGAAAACTTCTTTGGGTCAATACGTGGAAGAGGCGGACATAAGAACAACCCAAGAGCTTCGCAGTTTATGGCTACGTACAAGAGTCTCTTGGTTCAGACGGAAGCCACGTCTTCAAGTTCTGAAAACTGCTCTCAAGACATTGTCTTCTTATTGAATGCAACCAATCGTGCAGCCATGGTAGATGCAAGAAGCACACTCACTGACATGCGCAGGGCATCAGTCCTGCAGCGCGATGACCACGACTGTACACATTGCATTTACTGGCCCGAGAGCCTTTCTGCTTTTGTCGGTTCCGTGGTGCCATACATAGCAGGCTTCACTGTTCGAAAAGTTCGCACAACGGCTACCTGTGAACAGTGCGTAGCAGCCATGCAGTCAGATGAGCTGTCACCTTTAATTAAAGGGGAGGGCGGAGGTAGACTTGTTTCAGCGTCGCAACGCGTCATTAGCCTCGGCTCCTTTCTGCCACTGGAAACATGGCCGCCGCGCGCTCTCTCTCGTAGGGGTGCATAGGCGGCTTCCACTCCAGCAAGTTCTATGTATCCTCCTTGTGAGCTACAGATTTCAGTGGCTGTGTTCGCGTACGCGGAAAAGCCGTCGCTTTGAACTTACAGAGTACGGCCTACGAAGGTGTGCCGATCACACGCGAACTTATATGAGCCTTTTCCCAATAATTGATGCACTCTCGATCGTGGGCTTGCCAGCTATCAGCCGTTTTTACATGGCAACCTCATCTTTTATCGACGTCACTTGTCATTTCACTTAGCCACATGTCATTGTTGCCTGGATACGAGTGCAGGAGCTCAAGCTATCTTGCCGGCGCCGGAACGAAAGTCAACAGTCAAGATGCCAACTGCGCAGGCGCGTCCTCATACCACGTCCACAACAAAACAAAGCCGTTTCACTTTCGCTGGGGAAATAAAGAAAGAAAGAAAAAAAGAAGTACGACAGGCAAAAGCACGCCAGCTTGGCGTGTCTCTGTTTTCCCGATAAGGGACAAGCTCCTGAACTTTCTGCCTTTATGTAGAGGACATAATGATCCCTAAACCGCTGAAACGGAGGCTGTTCCTAAGAGATTGCGGCTTTCCTCGAGCTCTCTCTCAGACATGTTGAATTTGATGGAGACCATAATGAGTGCCGCCAGTGCTTGTCTCAGATCAAAAAAGAGAACAAGCAAGCACAGTTCTTGATAGCTCTGTTATTTACAAAGTTTATTGCTTATTTTCCAGATTATGGCGGCTACCAATTGCCACATGCCAGGAATGCTGTCATGTTGATTTGCGCTGCTACAACATGCGAACCTCGTCTTAACGACAGACTCGGTTTAACGAAGATTTCGGCTGCAAGTAAGACTTCTTCTCCTGGAGAGATAGACTCCCAAAGTTTTAATTCCAAAACTAAATTTAGTTGTTCAGAATATCGCCGCTTATAGTTTTCCCTTTTAAATTTTGACAACACATCATTTGTGCCACAACTTGTCTTGTTAGTTGGATGAAGTTATTGTTCTTCGCCACCGTGTCTTTATATTTGTATTTGACTACTTATTAGTTTTATTTAAGTCATTCCTTCACATTTGTTCACCTAAACGCTGTTTTTTATGCTTCTTTGTTCACAATTATTACCCGAGGGTCCAATTTCTACTTGCGAATATGGGATCCTTGTCTGAATATTTCCCTGTTTCGGATTTCAATGTACCCTAGAATGTAAAACTGACTTTGGCTTTGATTTTATATTTGAGGTTAGTGTGTAGATAGTACACTAAATCGTCTGTATTTTTTCTCTCTTCACAGGCACAATTACGTAAAATCTAACGAGACCAATCCATCATTTTCCATCGCCATTATTTTTTCGAGAAGGCTTACCCCTCAACCATTCCTGCTCTGAATTCCTTCCATTCTTTATTCACACACAGAATACTATGTATCTTTGCTTGTTCAAACAATATTCTAAGCACACGCAATAAATCTTGCGCAGTGCAGTGTTTATTGGGCAAGCACTTCTGTATTTTATCTAAACAAAATTCTAATTGCGGCGGAGCTTATCATTCTGCCATCGCAAAGAAAGGTAGTAATCACTGTACTTGGTGCTGTAAACCGTCCCCGGTTGTTTTAAACACGCGCTGCGTCCTGCACGCAGTGGTTAGTTTATATTATCTTAAATATTATGTCATAATGTGGCGATAAATTTGCGATAACTATGCCTTATTGTCGATAAGTAGGTGATAAACTATGACGACACTCCCGGCCACTTCCATCGCTCGTTGGGGACGTTGCCCATTCTGTGCAGCACATGGCCTTCGCACACGCATGAAGAGGAGGGACCGACGTGAGATAAGAATAGTGGCCCGATCCTATTAGTACATAGCAGTCGATGTAAAGCGACGTATTACGTCTCCTACCGCTATAGCACTAGCGACAGTCGTGGTTTTTCACGGCCGCCACGCTCTGTCGCCTTGGCTCACACCTTCGAGCCAGCATATATACACGGCCTGCACCAAGTTTCACTGAGTAGCGAAGACGCGCCTCTTCTCTGCGGCGCCTCTTTCGGGTCTGGGTGTCCTCCACATGGAGTGCACTCTTCGGAGGCATTTTGCTGCACGGTCTTTGCGTACTCCTTCTGCGTCTCGCACTAAGCGGGAGATAGCGCTGCCGGAGTGTCGCTTTTGTTTCCCTTTCGCCGAGAATTTTTTATTGGAGGAAACGTGGAAGCGGGTTTAAACGTTGTATCAAACAAACAATGTGGTGGGGCAAGTTGGCACGCAGAGGTCTCAGTTTTTGCGACAACCACTACTTTCGTACGTCATTGAGCGTTTTCATGCCTCGGAAAGCGCAGTAACGGAACTTCCGGTACCCGTCACATGCGGGATAGTCGCGTGACCTGAACATAAACCTCCACTATGACGACGTTGGCAGAGCGGCACGCCACTGTCGACACTAGTTCCGGCAGTAATAATGCTGGCTGTGGCGACAGAGAAAGATGGGACGGCGGTCGGTTCTCGCTACTTGATTAGAAGCTGAACGGCAAAAGTGGAGCGGCGGCGGCCTTTCCGGCCTCGATCATGAGCGCATTCTCCGCTAGCACGCGCCTCGAGCTCTCGCATTAGCCACGGTGCGAATGGCCGCTATAAGTAGGAGCGAATGCGCCCGGGAACATACACGTCCGAGCCACACCGAGAAAGTCGCCAGGGCACGACGGCAGGATCTACACAGGTGTCACAAACGAGCGCGTAAAATAAAGCGCGCGCGGCCGCTTTCAAACGGCAGCGGGAGAAGCGGCGCGAGCCGCTCGCCCAAGAAGCGCGAACGACGAAAAAACAAGCATCAAAAGGCGCGAACGCGCCCCATCCTCCTCGCCCACTAGCACTCTCAGATCAAGCGCCCGACAAAGCCTAGATATTTCTAGAGGGAAGGGGTGCCGCATCGCCAAGCGACGCCGCAGCGATTCAAACCTACGAGAAAGCTCTCGCCCTTTCCCAAGCTATGGCTGTGCTACACTCCGGAGAACGCTCCCGACGCTTCTAGAACACTGGGGAGAGGAGATAAAATCGTGCGAAGACAGTCAGTCAGGGAGTGAGTGAGGCAGCGGCCCGGAGATGGTGAAGTTATGCTGAGTGTGGCCCCGTCAGCCAAAGAAGACGTGTTTATGATGGTGTGCGGCCAGGCGATCGTCGATCTGGAAGAATCGGATGACGACGCCGTGTGAGCCATGACAATTTACGGCGACGGTTGGACTACTACGGCCAACGCTGGAACTGGCGTGAGTGTTTCCTAGAGAAGAAGCATTCGATTGCCGTTCAAGAATTGTGGACTAGATACGCCATTGTATAATCAGGACTTTAACTGTCCTTGAATAGCTGTAATGCATGCGATTGAATTTGTAGCGTGTGATCTGTTTGTTTAGTTCCCGTTGTGCAAACGCCATCTGAGTTATATTGTGAAGCTGTAACTGGCACCAGCCGAGTGTGCATGTGTTTGTGATATTTGTATTGCCTTAACTGAGAATATATTTCGTTTTCGTTTGTGTTAGCGACTCTCGGCTCCGACTCGGTCTTTGGACCACAACCGGCGTTCGCTGGCGCACCAGAATGACTAACTCTAAATTGTCCGCGCTTTCGTGGTGCGTTTTCGGAGGGCCGAGACGCCATCCCTTGGAATGCGCCCGGCGATTGCCAACCCGATTAACGGGATCAGTGAGAACAGGTAATGGCGACGCAGGTGAGCGCTAAGCGCACACCGCGCACGTCGTCTTCGGCCCGAGAGGAAGTGCCGCCGTCGCTTACGCCGGCTGTATGCATAAAACGACGGCTTACGATGGGATTGATGGATCATCGCGGAGAATTGCACTGGGTGATATCGAAGATGCCGGCCCGCATGCGGCCACGGGCTGGTGGTGGCACGCCGTGTAAGAAAAGGCGCAAAACCATTCTTGCGGTTTGTTTGGCTGATGATGTTTGTGGCGCGTCGGCAGACGTGCTACAGTTATTGTCGGCTCAACGTTGACTAGTGGGTCATGTGACGGGCAGTGCGCGAAACCAGTGTGTATCTTTCACTTAACGATGGACAAAAGAATCTTTGCCACGCACAGGCACCCTTGAGGCGCTCTCGTGCATGGGCACTCTGCACCACGTGGCAGCGTAGAAGGGTGGGTGTGAAGCAGCTGCTCGGTTTTGCGCCGAGTGTGGTACCTTCGAGGTCGTAGAGTCGCGTTCGGTAGACATGCGCGGTGATTGAGCGTCGTCGCAGTTTTGACCAGCACACCTGCGTAGTGGTCCCATGCCTGGCGGTTGGCGTACTGCACCAAAGACTTCGGAGAACACGAGTGGTGAAACCGAGCTAGGCGTGGTCTCTGCAGAAGAGTCGTACGGCGCACCTGTACTCGCACGTATACTCGAAGTACACCTGTACTTTCTATAGCTCAGACGAACCAGGTACCTCATCCTGAGGCGCTTAAACCATAGTAGCAGCCTCTGAGAAGGTCGGCCCTAGTTGGTTCGGTGCTCTAACTTCAACTGCAGTAGACTTCGAAAGCGATGCTGGTCGCTGCTGGCCAAACGCGCATAATGTCTACATAGATTAAATGTCAGCTTTGCTGATGGGCGTGGACGGCAAAGCCTCTGTAATGGACGGGCGAGACGATGTCACAGGCAGACTCTAGGGAGTGTGGCAATGTAGCCGTTGTGGTACCTAAGGTCTCGGAGGTGTCGCTAGCCGCTGAGGTCGGGGAAGACGGGCATACGGCAGGCATGCGTGACTGACCATGTGCTGAGCGCTTCGAAGGAATGCACCACGCGGTGGACACCTCGATCGACGGAGGAAAGTGCTGAACCTGTCAAGAAGCGGATACCGTTTCTAGTGATGTAACCTTCGCAGCGTTTCTAGTCCCTGTAACCGTTTGTTCAGGCAGTGATCAAGATTTAAAATTAAGGCTTGGCGTTCCTGAAGGAAACTAGCTTTCTCACTTGTTAATGCTGGAAACGGCTTATGTTTCAACGCGTACTTTTACTAAATATTGTCAAAGAAGCTTGCGCCGCAGATACAGCCCAAACGGAGGAGCACTAGGTGAAGCCAGCGATCAGCTGGCTCCAGCAGAAGCTCATTGCATGTCCTCTCAAGTAGGGTAACATCGTACCCTGAAGCAACGGCTCCTCTATCTTTTTTGAGTGCCAGTTGAAACGTTCGCTCCTCAATGAGAACAGTTGGTCCGCCTTAGTTGAAGCAGTTGTCGTGGTGCGACGCCACTTAAAGGGAACGACTGCGTGCGTCACGCGTGCATATGAGCGCGCTCCCATGCATATGCGGTAGACGCGCTGTCTCTCCCGAAACTGTATATTCGTCTGCACAAATTGTTCCATCGTAATCCTTTTGTGGCTTGAATAAATACCGTCACCGTCTCACAGCGCTCGTTCGGTATATCTGAAGTCCAGCGCATGCGGCAGCATCGCAGTGAGGTGCCCCCATTGCTAGCCCGCATAGCACCATGAACGGAGACGCACCATCACAAAACACCGCGTCTTCTACAGAGCCAGCCTGAGAGCGTTCTCATGAGGGGCGCAAGACACCGCCCCACGAACATAATCACAAATAAAGAAAACATTACCTCCACTGACTTCCTTCGTGGAACACCACCTAATGGGTACTCTCCCCCATGAACGCGAAGCAGGTGCGAAGGCTAGCCGATGGAGGAGAGTAGGAAAGGACGAGAGACAGGGTGGTGTGTGGCGGGCTCGGGCACATGTGGCTGATATTGAATAAGATGGTGGATTCCTCCGTCATAGGAATCGGAATAACACGGAAGTAAAGCGTGCCCTTACAGAAGTAACTGAATGTTTACTGTACATTGACATCAGAGAGTTGGCACAATGTATATTGATGTCTGGCCGCTAATGGCACCGTTTAACGTGTATGCACCCACTTTGATGATTGGTGGTACATCTCCATGCCGACGACTAACGTCCATGTTAAATAATTAAACAAACCCTTGGGGTAGCTGTAGTAGTCAACGGTGAAAGCGTAATCAAAGAACGAGGTGTGATTGCCAGAAGAGCGTCGCATATTAGGGGCGAAGCTCCTTAAGGCGGCACCCGTTCGTCCCTCGTAGTCGTAGTCGTAGTAGTAGTCGTTGTAGTCGTAGTGCGTAACCAGTCTTACGCTTTGACCTCCAAGGTGGTGCCGGTGGGAGATTTTTCCTGTGCGTTGTTGAACAATAAAAAATTCGCAGCGTGAGCGTTAACTAAAAGCCGAATTCTTCTGTCTCTCATTCCCCATTACCAGCCATTGGCATGTTCCAGTAGGAAACGTTAGTAGAAGTAGAAGTGTAAGTGTTAGCTAAAAGCCGACTTCTTCTGTCTCTCATTCCCATTAGCAGCCATTGTTTACCTCCAAGGTAGTGCCTGGTGATATTTCTCCTGTGCGTGATTAAACAATAAAAATTTTGTTCAAAACGCCGTTGATTGATGAAATAAACCAACGAAAGACGCCAGATGTTTTGTAAAAGCAAAACGAAAGAACGCCAGATGTTTCTAAAGCAAAACGAAAAGACGCCAGCTGCTTAACGAAAGACGCCAGATGTTTTCTAAAGCAATGTTTTTCTAAACAATGAAAATTCACAGCGTACATGTAAAATTAAAGTGAGCTGCAAGTCGTCATAGCTATCGAGCCTTTAGTATAAACGCGCCCGATCTCACGTCGGTGATGATGTACTGGGCAGAATTCACGGAAGATTCACGGTTTACCGATGAACCTCCGCAGCTTCGCCCACTCATCATCATTCACTCCGTGGATATGCTGTGATTTTTTGGACGCAGAACTTGGTCGCCATCCCGCGGCATGTTAAAATGTGATTGAACACCACGGCCGGAGTAGAGGGAAACGCAAAGCGCGTCGTGCTGCTCCGGTAGCCCGGCCGCGACTTTTCTCGGGGCGACCACGTCAGCGGGGAACGCGGTGTTACAGCCAGGCGAGGCAGGCGCGCGTAGCAGAGCTATTTTTGCTTTGGATTAGCATTAAGCTATGAGCGATGCGGACGCTTTTACGACGTTTGAGCTAAGATCGCCACCTCGCGGTGTGTTAAGCAATTGAAAAAATTGAACTTCTATTGAAAATGCGCTGAATGGGACGGACGTGTAACGCGTTGCAGGTGCTAATCGCGGAAGCCACAGTAATGACGAATTCCTTTATTTTACCGCTCCCAGAGGGCAACACCACCCCGCTGACCGGAAGAGTGGTAGATATAAAAGGCGAGTTTGTAAAGCCTATAGAGTCTGTGACCGTGGCGCACTTGATAGCGTGCCCGGCATCTGTTGTGGACCGAGCGGTGCTGGGTTGGATGCCCGTTGACGGAACTTTTTTTCTTTGCCATCTGATCGTGTAAATTTCCGTGACGGAAATACGTTACTGAAGTCTTGGTGGACCCCGGCATTAAACACTTTCGTGTTAAAAGGAAAGGAGGTGCTGTGTGAAATGTTCGCATTTCGCTTTAAGTCCGCAAATGGCCCCCATCTGCCAAATATTGCACAGGTAAATAAGAAGACACTAAATGAATGGCGCGGGAGATGTGAAGTGGAGGAGGCGACCAGCTAGAGAGATCAGAAGAGAAAGAGCGAATGGCCTGATGCAGAAAAAATGAAACATCAACGCGTGCTCGAGGAGAGGGTTGCGAGCGTGAGCCTCCACACGCCATTCATCTTCTCCTACCACCGGCGGGCAATGCGCTACTACAAAAGTGCGCTCGCGAAGCGTTTGGAGGATTTCAGACGCAACGTCGTTTAAACACGTCGACCCCTCTTGTATGCTTTTTTGCTTGTTTAGGAACAAAAGCAAAATTGCCCCACGCGACTTATTCGACATGTGTACGCCGCTGACGGCGCGAGTGCGGAGTGATATCTGTGTGCCCGTGATAGAAGCGGCCTCCCAAGTTTCGGGTGTCGGGCTCCCAGTTCTCGTCATTCAGTCGGCGCGGTCTACAGAACGTAATTTGTGTTGTGTTCGCAGTAGAGACGTCGGGGTAGACGAGGCAAGTCGCGAAAAATCTTAATCGGGATTTTTTCCGCCATAGGGCCTGCCGCTTAGTGTTCGCGTGGCTGAACCGTCGTTCCTTTTTCTCCTGTTGATGATCGCCGACACGGCAGATAATCCAAGCTAAACCACTGTTCCTAACCTCGGTATTGGCTACTACAAGCACGTTTTCACCACGACTAATTTATTGCTTGGCAAGTCTGTACCTTTTGCCGATAGAAAGTACGCTGTCTTTGGAAATTTTACTAGAACGCAAGCATATGTCCCCAGCTGCGGTTACCTCTTACGTCTCTAGCGCGCCTATGCAATCTATGGAACGAGCAGCAGTCTTAAGCAAGGAAAGCCTTCACTTTGTGTGCGTCATCATGTATCCCCATCTATCATTCATGGTGCGTAGTAGCGATTCACTGGCTTTTTCTTCTGTTTTGGGAAATATTATCCTGATAGATATCTGTAGGTTGAAGTCACTTGAAATGGTCACTAATGAAAGTTAATACGTATGGTGGATAGTCTCATCCTGCGTGACAAACCGGTCAAAGCCTTCGGTGGCCGGTAAACATTAACTAAAAGCGTTCGCCTTTAAAAAAGGCCAATTTAGACCAGCCAATTTTATATCTTTGTAAGATATCCACAGATGTGGAAATTTCAGGTTAGGCTTGATCACCAGTGTCAGGGTATCGCCCAAAAGGCAGAGAGAATCACTTTGCCATATTGCAGGCCCTAATGAAGTTAGGTTTCTGTGTCGACTATGACATGCGGTTGCGGACTAGAAACTATGAGTTCAAGTAATATAAACTTACTGACTGCGATGCATGCCTTCAGCGCTAAAGCAATGGTGAGTTTAGCACTGTGTTCTCACGTTCCGCCCTGAAAAAGTCATACGCCTTCATTGGAAGACCTTGAGTCTGTATGGTTGTTTGTTGGGTTTTTTATTCACTCTAGAAAATTTATTTGCCTTTCTTTTTAAGTTCCTAGAATTAGGAAGACACGTTTGCCACCTGTTGGCCGGGTATTTTTCCGTGCAACGCCAAAATATGGCACGCATGATTAATGATGCTTTTCAGCGATCTTCAGTAATTGAAGTATGTGTGGCTTTCATCATGATGCAGCTTAAGATTTAGCTTTTACCTGTGAAGTTAGGTGAAAATAAACGATTGTGTCGGGCTTTTTTCTAGTGCCTATTCTGAATACTCACACAAGTGAGTGTAATGCAATGTCTATCATGTTTATGACTGGTTCGTGGAACGTCAATCGAGAGTACCTTAGTAACTTGCGGTTCGCTGATGGCATTGCCTTGATGAGTAAGTCAGGAGACGAAGTGCAAATAATATTAATTACTGCATTGGACAAGCAGAGAAGAACGGTAGGTGTGAAAATTAATATGCGGAAAAGTAAAGTAACCTTCAACAGTTCTGGAAAAGAACAATGCTCTGCGATAGGTGGCACTGTAATTGGTAAATTAAGGTTAATCAGGAAATTTTGTGGGATATATTGAAGGAAGTGGGCATAGGTGACGACTGTGTACAGCTTTTGAGGGAAATATACCGAGGAAATACAGTTTGTATAGAATGGGAAGGAATAAGTAGCAAGGACAGCGCTGAAATTAGCAAGGGGCTGAGACAGGGATGCCCTTTGTCCCCGCTGTTATTCATGCTGTACATGGCGAGAATGGAAAAAGCGCTAGAAGGTAGCAACATTGGATTTAATTTGTCACACAAACAGGTCGGAGCGATGATTGAGCAGAAGCTTCCAGGTCTATTTTATGCTGATGATATTGTCTTATTTGCGGACAGTCAAGATGATATACAGCGACTGGCAGATATATGCGGAAGGGAGTGTGAGGCTCTAGGACTAGGATTTAGTGCAACAAAATGTGGATTGATGGTATTCAATGATCACGGAGACCATACGGTATTAATACAGGGCCAAAAAATACCGAGGGTAAGCGAGTACAAGTACCTCGGAGTATGGGTAAATGAGGGGGATAGATATATGGAGGTACAAGAGAAAGCATCGGTAGCAAAGGGAAAGAGGAATGCTGCAATTATGAAGCACAGAGCTTTATGGGGATACAATAGGTACGAGGTGCTTCGAGGGCTGTGGAAGGGTGTGATGGTTCCGGGGCTTACATTTGGGAACTCAGTGGTGTGCATGAAGTCAGAGGTGCAATCAGGAATGGATGTAAATCAAAGGACGGTGGGCCGCCTCGCGTTGGGCGCTCACGGGAAGACGACAAATGAGGCGGTAAAGGGTGATATGGGATGGACAGGCTTTGAAGTGAGGGAAGCGCAGAGCAAAATGAGATTCGAAGAGAGGCTGAGGAAAATGAAGGAGAGTAGATGGGCAGAGAAGGTTTTCAGGTATTTGTATAGAAAAAGCGTTGACACGCAGTGGAGAAAAAGAACTAGGAGGCTCACCAGTAAATATACGGCTGGCAGTGCGGGCGATATGGCAACAAGGAGCATTAAGCGGAAGGTCAGAGAGGCGGAGAGGACTTATTGGATGACAGCGATGGAAAAGAAGCCGGCTCTGAGTAACTACCGAAAAGGAAAAAACGAAATAAGGAGGGAAAGGTTTTATGATAATTCAAGGGGAAGCGCTTTACTGTTTGAAGCAAGGTCGGGCTGCCTTAGAACGCGTAGTTATAAAGCGAGATTTAGTAACGAAGAAGAACAATGTACATGCTGCGGGGGAACTAAGGAAACGATGGAACATGTACTGATTGAATGTGGCGATATTCATCCAGGTATACGTGTGGGCACGAGTCTACATGAAGCCTTGGGTTTTAGGGACAACAATGGAAAGCTGAACACGTCCGCGATAGAAATAAGAGACGGTTAGAGTATTGGTGGCAGAAAAGTAGAGATAAAGAACAAAAATAAATAATGGGGGAAAAATAAGGTCATTCTGCCTTAAGAGGCAGAGAGATGGACCGTGAATTTATATTTTTTGGTATAATAACATAGATTTAATCAATGTAGATAAGGTATTTGGCCAACATGAAACAAGGAAGCTTTTTTTTTTTTTTCTTCGAGCCTGGTGGCAGACATGTCACCGCCCCGTTTTAAAGGGGACGCTCATAGCATCCATCCATAAGGTGGCGGTTCCACTACCACCATCTTGCCAATAGTTCGAAAAACGACAACAGACGACGCCACTCATCCACATTTGCAGAAAGCGAGAAAATTGCGCGCGCAAGTATGGTCAGCGTCGCCTCGCGCGTGTTTTATATGTTATATGTCGCGCTAGGTGACGGAAATCGGCCGACAAAAAGCAAGGAGCACAAACGCGGGCGGCGTCTTTCACCTACAATCGGGGCCAACTGTTGGCGTCATGACGATAAGTGCCCCAGTTTGTAAGGACAAACGCTCGCTTCCTAATGCAGCCCTTGAGAAAGGACAGCGCAGCGTCTAAATACAATCGCTTGAGAACAAAAGAAAAAAACACGCACACACACGCACACTGGTGCGTACAACAGCGTGCACTCACGCACGCACACACACACGCTCTCACCCACACGCACGCGCTACGCTCTCACTAACGCACTCACTCACATAATATAATGTGCCTCAGGGAAATAGTATCGAACAAAACATCAATCAAACGCTTCGCAGCGTTTCAGTGTAATTGCACGGCCGCTACTAAAACAATCATTTTGGTTCATTTTAGCGACCGTGCCAGTGACTTTTATAGCATCGCGCGAGCGCATGTCTTTTGCGTGTGTTGGGGGGGGGGGGGGGCGGGGCGTGCTTTTGCTTATTACAATTGGAGGAGCAAAAAATGGACAGACAGATTTCAACAAATTATAATTCGAGAGTTATCTGCGAAATTTCATCCTCTCAAACTGCAATAAACGGTTACCAAAATAAAGTACATATTGATGATCAGTTGAACACATGACTACCACTAAAACCGGAGTTAGAAGCTCCTAGAACACATGCTTCTGCCAGCGAGACGTCTGATAATGAATGCGTTTGCGTGAGGAAGAAGACAATGATTTTTCCATGTGAGGCGTGATTTTTTTTCTCTTGGGAACAGTAATAAACCAAGATGGTTTGTGCGTTGGAGGGCAAGACACCCCGTTATTTTCGTCTCTTTGTTCTCATTTGTAACCTTTCGCGACGCTGTGCAGGCGCGTTCGTGGCCGTCTCGCACAAGCGTTTACAACGATGAAAGCCAGGCGCAAGACGCGCGTAGTCACACACACTGCTGACTGAACTTCTTGTATAGCTTCCACAGCGTTGCATATATTGTATGAAACTGAGTATAGGCACATCGGCCAGCGTAGGCGTGCACACGAGGGGGCTGGGCGCCCCCCCCCCCCTTGGGAGGGAGAGAATACAACATTTATTGGTAGAAATAAGTCGCTATTGGGGGTGAGCCTCCTAGTCCGGAAGACCATTGGCTCTTGCCGCCGCCCGGGCACGACGGTCGACCAGGGCTTGTTGCTGCACTGGGTCAGAGCTGGACAGGGTCGCCTTGGGGGCTTACATGACCGGTCATGTAGGCTTTTACAGAATCCAGTTTTTATTCATGCTTGTTCTATAAAAGCATGAATACACGTATTTGTTGTGGAAAGCTGTGGTTTTCCTTTATTTCGACTTACAGGCACCATCGACAAGTTTTCCATTTAGGTTGCCGCAAAAGTTTTTCAACAAAATGTTCGTCAGTAGCATATGTATCGGCACTATTTTGTTCATGTGGCCACTCTCACGTGCGTCTAAGTCAGGTTATTCTTCGTTGACCAGACATTGCACTGTCCGCCTTGTACTTTGCTACGAACTAGTTGTTATCCGATCATTAGTAGTAGTTCTGGCTACGCAGCAAGCCGCTTTACGACAAAGTAGCAGTCCTCCGACAAAGGCGGTCCTCCTGTTCGCCCGTGCTTGTGGCGCTCGTCCACAGAGTGATATCATCTGCGTATAACGCATGATGTATCCCTGCGACAGTGTCCAGGAGACGGGGAAGCTTGAGGAGGGCCACGTTGAAAAGGAGTGGTGAGACCACCGAACCTTGTGGCGTACCTTTGTTAGGTAAATGAAAAGGCTTGCTCCGGATATTGGCAATCCCCACCGTGGCCGTGCGGTTGGTGAGGAAAGCGAGCATGTAAGCGTATGTTTTGGCGCCGCGGCTGATATCTTCTAAATTATGGAGAATGGCTTCATGGCTCATGTTGTCAAAGGCACCCTTTACGTCCAGAGCTAGAATTGATGACGTGCTGTGTTTGCTCAAACGGAGAAGGATTTCTTCCTTTAATTGTAAGAGGATGTCTTGTGTGGACAGCATATGACGGAAGCCGAACATGGTGTTCGGGAAGCAACCGTTTTCCTCGAGGTGTGCGGTAAGCCCCTAATGAACCATGTGTTCAAATAGTTATGGGCATAGGCAGGGCATGTAGCGCGAGGGCACATTAGCCGCTCATGATTAAGAGTAATAGATTGGATTCCACGAGAAGGCAACCGTGCTAGGGGGAAGCAGAAAGTTAGGTGGGCAGATGAGATTAAGAAGTTTGCGGGGAAAACGTGGCCTGAGCAAGCCTAGGGCAGGGTTGATTGACGAAACATGGGAGAGGCCTTTGCCCTGCAGCGAGCGTAATCAGGTTGACATTAGTGATGATGTGCACGTCCATTGGCCAATACTGATATCCATTTAACAAAAGAAACTTTAATGTCAGTTGTACCTAATGACATTTACATTTAATGTGGTTAGCGGGCTGTTACAAAGCTGAAAGAAAATGACCTATCCCAACGGATGAATTCATTGAGCGCGTTCGTTCGAACAGCTCTTTCTTCATCCAATACAGAGCAGTGAATTCACTGGTAGCGATTGTCCCACTTGTCTATGACCGAATACTGGGTAATGCGGGAAGTCATCTTTGAAGCTGCTGGTATCGCTGCTTTAATTGACAACCGTAAGATAACAACCTAAGCGGGCATAGGTGGCATCAGCCCCAAAATACTAAACAGAACTACTAAGCGAATTTCCGGTGTCATTCATTCCTCCATATTCCAGCACTCACTTTTTACTGGCGTCCTCCCACAAAATATGAAGGTGGGAAATATCATTGCAGTCCCAAAAAAGAACCGGGCATCACCGAGAAGCCATCGTCCCCTCTAGCCGACGAGGGTATGTTCAACACTAATGAAACACATTCTTCATTCACACTTAGCGAAGTTTCTTACCTCTATCTAGTTATTTCATCCCAGTAAACCTGCTTTCCAGAAGGGCCTTTTGTGTGACACTGAACTGGCTCTCTTCATGGAAAACAGTGTGTTGACTTGACTTGTGGCGCTCTTTTACCTATATTTGTACCTTGAGCGTGATGCCAAACTACCACGTTAGATGACAGACAAACAGAGAACATCATTCAGATCCGGAGGAACCGCGTTGTGACGCCCCCTTTAGGAGGAACCTGTAGCCGCCGCGGCCGCTCCCACGTAAGGACCAGAAGTCCTTGGCCCTCCGCCCTCTCGCAGGCACTCTGGACAGCCCAAACGTCAACCGAGAGAGCGCCCCTGCTAAGGAATTCCTCCCAATCCTCTTCTGTGTGGAGCTCTGAGTCACGTAACGCAGGATATTGCCAGAGCATATAAGTTAACGAACAATTTGCCTCTCCGCTGTCTGGAGAATTTGGTTTGATGTTGGGCGAGAAGTGATTAAACCTGCCCCTCGAAGAGAAAGACCCCGTTTGGAGAACCTCGAACGTCGATTATTGCTGTCGAGTAAGCTTAGGATGAGGAAGTGGAAAAGCCGTCCGAGAGAGATGGTAATGAGTCATGACACAGTGGAAAGTGAGGAGGGAGTCCCTCACTTTCCACGGGGTCATGACTAAATAGTGAAATATTGACAGTGACAGTGAAATAGTGAAATAGTGACAGTGAAATAGATATTCACGCGTGGTCACGGGCAAAAGTCATTGACGTGGGGAACATCGGGATTACATTTGCCCCAATAACCATGGTATGGTGAGAAATGGAGCAGCCCTCTCGCAGCCGAGGACGGCTGTATCATCCTGGGAGAGTGAGCCCGAGGCAAAAGCCCTAGCTGCGGAGTGTGAGTCTGTAAAAACATTTGGAGCGATGGGTCCAACATTGGTATGGAAATGGCGATTTTCTCAACCATCTTTGACGAAACATTTCTAACCGAGGCAAAACATAAGGGTGTGCAACTATCGCCAACCGAGACCACTGAGCAGCGGTCAGAACGCCCGTACTGAGCTGCATCGACAATGGTTGGGAGATGCGGACTGTCTGCAACCCATTTCGATGAAGAAAAGGCACGAGCTATGCGGCGTCCTGTATGGTATGACGGGTGGAAAATTCTTGGAAGTAGAGCAATGGTAAAAGTACCTCTGACAGAGGACGGTAGAGTCACATTACGCTCGTCGTTAGCCTCCGTACGTCTGCAGCCTATGGGTTTCAGGATGCGCCTACCAGCCCGCGACGACGATAGTTGTACGACCTGAGCCATCTGCTTGGCCTCAATCACCTCTGAAATGGAGTTATGCATGCCCAGTGGTCGGAGCTTCTCGGTGATGGTGTGGATAGTCTAGCCGAGAACTCGCTTTACGCTTTTGCGCATTAGTGTATCATATTTCGCGTCTTCCCTCAGGCGACAACAGCGCAGGGGTATTAAGTGATCCGCGCATAAAATGTGCTTTACCGAAGAGGATGTCTCATGCGTATTTTTGACAAGCACCACTTGGCTCCACATTAGGGTCCACAAATAGGGGCATAGGGCCAAGCCAATGGAAGCGTCGGCCAACAGAGGCTCTTAGAACCAAGAGTGGGCATGTAAGCATGTAGATAAATTACACCATCTCCCGCTAAAGGGGACCATGAGGCGATGCGAAGCCGGAGCACTTGCACGATCGCGTTCCGTTGGCGTTCGTTGGGCATGCTATCGACCTCGCGTCGTGGAACGCGAAGAGGGACGCTACGCGCGTCGTATCTTCCATCTAGCCTGGCCGTTAATTCTCACAGGGCGAGCGGGGAACGCGGACGACAGGCGGGCGAGAGGGGGGCAGCGTAGGAGAGCAGAGAGAAGAGGAGGGGACGCGCATGCGCTCGAGCTCATCGCGGCGTTGCGCAGGAGAGAATTTCGGCATGACTAGCCCGCGTTTCAGAGGAAGAGTGGAAAGGGGGAGGGGAGAGGGAAGTGGAGAGGGAAAGTGGAGAGGGAAAGTAGAGAGGGAAAGTGGAGAGGGGAAGGGGGGAGGGTGAGGGAAATTGGAGAGGGAAAGGGGAGAGTGAAAGTGGGAGGGGTAGTGGAGAGGGAAAGTGGGAGGGGAATGGGAGAGGGTGAGTGGAGAGGAGGTGTGTAGAGGGCATGCGCATGCGCAGTAAGGGTGGTCACGCCGCACATCACCACCGCCACCACCACCACCGGATTGAGCTCGGCCTTAAGATACTTCGCATCTAAAACATTAGCGTCCTGCAGACGAATGCCAACTTCCGCCCTTCCTGGAGTTGCTGCTGTCCAATACCACTCGAGTTAGCAGAGGCCGCGTGCTACGGGCATAAGCGGATGGCGTTTGTATTGATAGTTCCACCAATGCACGTAGAAGTGCGTCTAGCAAATGTTGAGTTTCAAATAAAACTTCGCGTTTACTACAGAAAATATTCCTCTAGCCTGCTGTAGTTCGGATCACTTTTGGTGCAAACGCATATTCTAACAAAAAAGCAGCTTTTAAAACTGGCGCCACGACTGCCACTGAAAATAAAGAGCACTTCTTTAGAAATCCTATTTAGTAGGCTCCATTGAGAGTACGCACATTTATTGGCATGTTGATAGCACCTTGACTTTCTACATTCTCTAAAACGTGGGGAAACGCTCACAAGTTCGCGTACACATTCGCCTAGGGCGACTCGAAGGCGAAAGCCATCTTGTTCTTAGTGTTTCTATTAATCCTCCCCCGCCCCCCTCCGAAGGCCTTCTGCACCAAATGTGGTCTTGCACTGCCCCCAGGATAGCAGGCATGGGAAGCTTCCTGTTCCTCACCTGGATTTGCACTGACTTCGTGATCGGCCCACGTTCGATCAACCATGATTCGTGTGAGGACGTCAGATGGTGACGCCATCACGCGATGATGACTTCTGTCATCAGTCGTTTTGACGTCGCCGATGCGAGGCGCCGACTCCGACGGTATATTTTAGCGTTTGATGGGGCACCTAAGGCTTTCCTTTTGATGAAGGTATATCCCACCTATTTATAATAGGGGTTGTCTTGCCGCAGCTACTTCATTTTGAGCTGGAAATATTTCTAATGCAATCGCCTCATCTAGTTCTCAACAATTTTGACAGCGCTTCATCCTATAAGTTCATCACATGCAATACGCCCTGTAGGTTTTATGTTTTATCACTTAGATTTTTTCCTACTATACTAACAATTAGAATATCGACTGTAGACGTTATTTTTCAGAATTTGTCGTTTCATGACACTTTTCACGATAATTTATGTTGGTTTTTTTGTAGGTTATGAAATGTGCTTGATATGCTAGGCGTGCCAGGATACAGTGAACGTGCAAGTTTTGCTTCATATCATTGTGCCGACTTCCGTTCTTCACTCTCACGTAAATGTAGCAGTGGAGAACCCATATCCCGAAGGATTAATAAAATCTAACCGTTAAGCTTATTAAAAAACGCGCATAATTTCTATAAGGCCTAACTAGGTAAAAATGACTATGGCTCACTAAATTTCCTTTCGTCGCCAGTACAGTTTACCTCTACGTTTACCATAATGTTAAAGCTAACTCAGTCATTATATATTCCATATGTTCACGTGCTTTTAAAAACTGCAGCTTCTTCGTGCAGCTTTAAAAGGTGCAGTTTCTAACATCACAAGCAACATATCTACAAAACGAAGTTATTTTAGCGACGTTTAGTCGTAAACTTAACATTGAGGTGTTCGTATTAAACTATGCTCAACATAGCACTTACTAGCAACCTTCACTGTCTCTGTGCTTGCGTGTGTTTGGCTTTCATGGGAACCCGTCCTTGCGGTAAGTGCAACATGCGTGGACACCAGGTTTGTCGTGTAACATCTAGACTGCTCAATAGGATTCCCGTGTGATTATTTAAATGGTTTACTAGCAACTATTAGGCTGACTCATCGAGAAATGCGAACCCTACTAGCGTGAATTTCAGCACGTGCAGCTGTCCACTGACGACCTGCATAACATGCTCAGACACCTCTGTGGGAAGTGACACCTGTGCGTGCAATATCCAGTTACATGCTCTAAGATTAGCCAGCGAGGACAACACTGCGATCTGTCGCTTTAACACGGGGTGATAAGTTACACTTACTAAACAACACATGGTCACTGGTCAAACATGGTCATTTAAATACGAATTGTGTTGGATGTCGATTCGAAGAGGGCGCTTTAGATTCACTTCTGTTGTCAGTAAGGTATATTTTATTTTTGAAAAATGTAGCTTCTCACTTCGGACAAATATTAGAGACTACGATATGATTATCGATATATAACAAACTACGACATGATTATCGGGGACGCCATGGTGGAAGGCTCCGGAAATTTTGACCATCTGGTGTTCTTTAACCTGCGCCTCAATTGAAGTACACGGGGCTCTCGCATGCTGCCATCATTGCAATGTGACCGCAATGACCGGTCTTCGATCCTGTGACCTTACAGTTAACTGCAGAGCAACGTATCCACTAGACCACCGTGGCAGGGGACAAAAACAACATAAAAGAATATCCGAGGAAGCAGAACCACACGGTAATCCTGTTTGTTCGTCCATCGCTGGCTCGCGATTTTAAATAACACTCATCGATTTCATGGCGGACCTTGCTGACTATGTAATGTAATACAATACGATAAATCATTTCAGGCAACAACCAGCCGCACGTAGACAAGCGGCCTTACAATGTCCAAATAGTAGGCTCACTGACGTGTTCGGAGCTTTTGTAGTCGTCAAACGCCAATGATTCGACCCTTCCGTAAGTAACCTCACCTCACAACGTGTATGATCAACGCAGGTGACCCACTTCAAGCTTATTTATGGCGGAACGCAAACAACGGCGTCTGATGCGATGCAACTGAACGTTATTGACGAATACAATCTCAACATCGCTGCCTCTTTGTAGCGCTTCGAAGAAGTCTGCCCATTAACGTATTAAGAATGAAGCGAATAATCAACACCCGGCGCGACAAATATTTCTTTATATTTTCCGCGTAACACAAAATACAAGCCCGGCAACCGTGTTTGGATTTGTACTTCGGGCACTGAATGAAAACTGTCGCGGCAATGCTTCCGACCGAACAAGGAATTAAGCCATCTTAGAGGGGACAGGCATGAACTGATGCTTTCCGTGGCCAGAACTTTATATTATACTGCGTTTGCTAATGAACTCTTTCACCTGGATTCGCCATTGAACTGTTAACGTTTTCACTACTTATCCTTCTCCGCCCTTTCGTCTGCTTAACACATTCATGTAACTCTTTGTATGTGATAGAAAGAGTTCATGTGATTAATCTTCTCTTACCCACCACGATGGTCTACTGGTTATGGTGGTTATTTTTTTACACAGACCTGCCAAACTAAAGCCGGTCATATTACTGCGGCGGTTGAGCTACTGGCCGTAACGGAACCATTGGTGTAAATGGATGCCATCACTGAGCTCCTCTTGTAAGTAAAGCAGGGAACACTATTCTTAAATGAAAGACTTCCGTTAAAGAGTAGAAGTGATGTCTGCTGTTCTTATTCTATATGCCTCAAATATGTAGCATCTGTATTATATTGTCTAGTTTGTTTATCTAAATAATTGATACAAGCGTCGTGCAAGCACCTCGATACCATTACTTCGAAAATTTGTGACAATGTAAACTTCTACCCACCAGCTGAGGCACCTTGCCGGCTTTGTTCAGTTTTGGGAACATAGACTCTGTCTCTGTCACCAATGTTGCTTCCAAGCTAAGCAGTTCACACATTTATTGGTTGGTCAGGCAGTTTTATTATGTTTCCAGGAGGATAATTTCGAGGATAAGGAACATCAGGTGGCCGAAATCCCTGGCCCCTTCCACTATGGTTTCTTGCCCAATCATGTCCTGGTTCTGGGACGTAAAATATTAATAATCATCGTCAGTATCAGACATAACATTTTCAAATATTTGAGCACTTTTTCGCCAGAGTTCCACTGCAGCGCTTCATGAAAACGTTAAGCCAGGTGGTAAAAGAAGAATCAACATTGTGCAAGTACGTCAAAGACGTTTGCGAAATCGCATTCGCAATCCTCTCTTGTTTGCGAGAGGGTCATTTGCTTTTTAAATGCGAAGCATTTCTCAATGAACCCAAGCCACTTTGAGCTTCTCTATCTAGTTATCTATCTATCTACCTATCTTGCCGCCCACTTATCGGTGCTCTCGTGAGCGCTTCCTTAACCTGGTGTAGACCAAAATTGGCATGGCTGGGCAAAAGTGTTTGACGAAAGGAATGTATGGTCATGACACGAGGAGCGCGAAAATCCTGTCGCGTACGTCGTCAAACCCTTTCCTCCAGACAAGTGAGGCTCCTACCCGTATACTACGGGCCGCGGTAAAGTGGTATGCGCCCACAGGTGATTTACAGTTTAATATATACTTAGGAACGGCGAGGACAGACGTTGTTAATTTAAATGCGAGGGCGTTAAGAAAAACAGACATCGCCTGCGCTGGCCCGACGAATGCAAAGAATAAAAATTGGGATCGCAGACGGAATTGAATCCAAGCATTCTGCGTGGCAGTCAGGCAGTCTACCACATAGCCAGGCGAGCTCTAGTAAGTGCTTTGAAAGAAAAACTCCCTATACAGGTGTCATGTAGTTGCAACGTCAATTGTTGTTGTAGTGCTGGCTATCTAACTTTATAACAAAGCAATGAACTCTACATATGCACTCATGTGATACAGGCGTCATGTCGTTTTAACGTCAATAGTGATTCCAGAGCTGGCTCCGCATTTATAACAGTCTAATAGGCATTACGTTTGTATTCCTCCGATTCAGCTAGCTATATTCAAATGTTACAAGACCCCGGAGAAATATGCTAACGAAAGGTACGCATGATATTCACATCATCGCATCGTAAAGTGCACTTCGTTTCGATAATACTGGCAAATGTGGTCTGAAGTGAGTGCTGACGTTACGTCAGACCATAATTTAACTTCATAACGCCAGTGTTCTGTATGTACTTGGTAAGCCCACGATGCGCACACAACTACTACACTTACAAAAACACGTCGATCCACTTCGTTACGCTTGGCTCAAAGCCAAAAAATGCAGGATAGAACTACTCACTGACTGCTTCGCCATGAAACCGATTCCCACAATGTGTGGTATCTGCCCAATTTCCATTTTTTTCTCTATCTTCTAGGATCTTGCTGGAAACAAAATCTTCCCCATTTAAACAGCTTTCACGACATTACCAAAGCATTGTTTTCCCGCGATGACAGCTGCTGAGAGCTTTTTGTACAAAAAAGATGTTTGATCGCTCCATCATAGGCATCAGTATAACACAAAAGTGAAACGTGTTGTCACAGAAGTAGTTTATTGTTTATAGTGCATTGGTATATGAGAGCTTGTACAATGTATACTGTTGTTTGGCAGATATAGCAGCGCTTGATGTGGACGCATCGCACTCACGTTGACGCCTAGTGGCACATCTTCGTACCGACGACAAACACCCATGGTCATGATTTAACTGTGGCGGTAGCTGAAGTTCTTAACATATAGGTGGGCACCTCATATGGTGAATCCCGCGCCAAGGTGGCATGAACAAGCGCATAATAAACACTAATGCTCGATATGCACTCCTTCAAAGCCTCGCGAAATGCGAAGAGAAAGGCAAAGCGCGTCTTGTCTTTCCTCTAGCCTGGCCGTTACTTTTCACAGGGCAAGCGGGGAACACGGTGCGATAGCCAGACGAGCGTCAGAGAGCTATTTGTCGATATGGATGGATGCTATGAGCGAGGCTTGCGCTAAAGCTGCCACCTCACGGTGTGTTAAAGCGTTGAAGAAATTAAACTTGTATTGGAAACGCGCCGAATCGGACGGTCGTTGCAACGGCGCATTGTTGTTTTGTTTGCTTTTCCGAGCCTGCTGGCACAGATGTGACCGCCCCGTTATAAATGGGACGCTCATAGCATCCATCCATCCATCCATCCATTCATCCATCCAAGAGCACTATGAGAGGAAAGTTTGAAAGATGAAAGGCGCGTTCATGTAGCCTCCGTAAGGGTTTGGCGATAGCTTAGTTGGCGAAACGCCCGCGAGCGGACCGAGAGGTCATGGGTTCGAGTCCCGCAGCGGAACTTTTTCTTTTAGATTTTTTTTTACTTTGATATCTGATGGCGTTCATTTTGCTGACGTACTTCCGTGACAGAAATACGTCATGAAAGTCTTGCTGGAACCCGGCATAAAGCGCTTTCGTGTTAAAAACATGTCAATAACTTTTGTGAGGATGGTAATGTCGATGCAGTTTTAATAGAATAATCGACAGAAAGTGTCCCGAAATGCGAGTATTCGTTACCGAAGTCCGCCTTTTCTCTAATCAACTTAATCGGTAGAACCTTTCCAACTTTACGATTTACGAACATACGCATCATTCAAGTATGAATTCTGAAGTCTTAGTAGATTGCCGAGGAAGAGCTTCAACTGTTACGCGGCGGCGAGTGCGTGGTTGGCGAGCGAGAGCGGCACTCCAGTGTCGAACTGCTTGTTCGACAGTAGAGTCTTGAACGGCATCATAAACTTGACTATTCTTTATCACATGAAGTTAACGCCATAGTCAGTCTGATTCTCCGTGTTGTTAGTTTCATACCAAATGGTAATAATGCCGTCAGAAATCATGAGTACTTTTGATACCTAGTAAATGGAAAATGATTAATACTATTTTTCAACTTATCAGTGGCGCACTCCTATTTTTCTTGTTTGTTACCAACTTAGTAAGTGGCGTCGTGTTGCATGTAACCTTCGTCTCAGCATTCTTCAAATCCGTGCCAAAAATTCCAATTATTCGACTAAAAAAAGTCGCACTGATAGTGATTATTGACTAAACCGGTTAGCGGTTAGTCAGTAATCGATTAAAAGCCAATCAGCCATCCTTAGGCCAAAACCTTACTTCACCGCAGATCGTGGGTCTCCTACTGCCGTTGGCGTTTTCAGGTACTTAGACGTCGCGTAGTCGATTGTGTGCTAATGTTCGTAGTCGCAACGCTTGCTTTCCGAACAACAACGTACACGCCTTCGGTCAATGACGTAACGTATGTTCCGTTTTTCTGACAACGCTCTCAGGCTACAGCAGGGTCGCACAGTGAGTCAAATAACAATGGCGCCTTACAGTAGAGACGTTTTTAGTGCTACTTTCTAGCTCACTATAGTACTATTGTATGCTGTGGAAGACGACTATGCACAGTTACATCAGTCACCGAAGGCCGTCATTAGTTTGGAAAAATGTTTGACGATTTTATAGCACAATATGTACCCTACTATGGGAGAGCACTAAGCCGTCCCGAATATATAAGAGCACAATCAGTTCTGAGAAGCCACCACGGATTGCCGACGGTGAATGGAGCCACAGGCTAATGTGCATGCCTAGGCTAGGTCATCGTGAAAAGCCTGCGTGCTCTATCTGGTTATACTGAGGAGTTATGCTATCTCTTTAAGTAGCTTTAATGAAAAACTACAGAATAAAAAGCGATGATGAAAGAATGTTACTGCTCCTCTTTATACTTTAAACGAATGACTGCAAGATAACGAAATACCTGGGAGGGTAAGGTTAAGCGTCTCCTACGAGCTCTCTATCAGGCAAAGAGGAATGTTAAGCCACAAGAAGCACATGAATGAATGAATGAATGAATGGAAAACATTTATCATGTGTACAGGCGTGGTGGCCGAACCGTATGTTTCGTGCTTCCAATAACACGGCCAGATCAAGTTACAAATATGCTCACAATATTCTCACAGTATTGCGCCATCTTACAAGCTTGTTTCAGCACAGTGTAGGCCACTTCGCCAAAACGAATAAAGAATATTCCTCACGATTTGTCACGTCGTCTGCTCGGCATTCTCATAGCGTCGGTGCTCACGCGTGGGGCGAGTAAAGCGACCACACCGAAGCAACTAACGCTCTTAGCGTTTTGCAACAACGGCAGGGCCGGCAAAAAACAACATGGATGCACCCTTCGAAGCTGGTTCATTCCGCCTCGAATTTATAAAGTCGCCGGCGTCGGCGGTGTGGCCAATAAAGTCTAAACCGATGCTCGTGTTTGCGTTATGTTTGCGTCCTGACGCTTCGACAGCGATCTATTCTTGACAATTTTGCATTGTTTCCAACATTAGGTCGCAAATTCTCAGGGAGAACGCTTAGCAGGCGTGGCTGAACTAGCGGCTGATAACAGTGATAAGGACAAAACATACATCACACTTTGTTCTCAGCAAGAGATGACACAAAGCGATAGCCGATTTCACCGTTCACCTATTGCTGCCAGGACAATGGCAAGTACCAAGGGCGAGATCTGGTCGAAGCGGGCCGTGGCGTCAGCATATGCGCTGCCATGTTTCTTCACTACCGCAGTGAGCGGCAATTACGGATACAACAATTTAGGGCATATGACGTACGTATTGTGATTGTGATTGTGACTGCACTGCAAACGGGTTTGAGCCTTTTAGGGAGTTTCGGGCTCGACGCATAACGTGCATCTAAAAGGTACTACGCAAAACCCCCTTCAAAAGAAGGTTCAAAAGGAGGTTTTATTTACATCCTTTAAGGGAGTGACTAGACGGAACTAAGGAGGTAAATTTGTGTTTTTATTGAACTCATTTTGAGGGCTTGAACGGAGCGCATTGGAAGTTTTTCTGCTTCTTTTGAGAGCTTTTAAAGCCTCCTTTTGGAGGTAAAGTTGGTGTTTTTTTTATGTAAGCCATTTTGGGGGCTTGAACAGAGCGCATTGAGAGTTTTTCTGCTTCTTTTGAGAGCTGTTAAAGCCTCCTTTAACGAGGCCTTAGAGCGGTCGCGAAATGAAAAAAAAAAGGTATATTTTAGGCAGTATATTACGTTTACCGGCCAATTTCCGCTACTATTCATCACTAGGACATAATAGAAAATGGACATCAAAGTATTTATGCACAATCATGACATTTGCATACAAGTACGCACGACACAGGAATCGAACTCGCGCCCACACGCACTCAAAGCGAGCACTATAACCATTACACCACAGCGCCACCACTTGCAAGCTAGTTTTTTAGTGGGCTTATATATGTACCAATGTATGTACAAAGCGGCTGGTAACCCGTCGGCACAACTTCGAACTTCTGTTCTTGTACCATCGGCGTGTGTTTGCTCTTGCGGAAGGTCAATACATAATTTGTGGGGCGTCATGCAGGCCGAGCCAATCGACGTAAACACCCTCGGCTCCGAATTCTCCGGTTCACCGTGTCGTGCCGATAGAAAAATTATAAACGTGTGCCCTCTTCGCTCGCGCTAAATTCGTGAATACCAGCGTGACAAAGGTATCTTCAGATGAGCGAACATATATGCATTCCATGAGCCTATGCTGTGGAGCAATTTTCGTTATGTCTGCAGCCGCGAACTGCGCGCGTCCAGATGCGGCAGCGTGTTATGAGCGGTTCTAAGACCGCCTGCGTTCTCATATGAAAGTTACGCACGCAGAGGCCCGACTTAGAAGAACATTGTAACGCGCCTACATCAAGTGCATTTAATGCGCGCGTACTGGGGCGAGCTGTACGCAGGGGCAGCAGCGCGCTCTGAGCAGCTGAACAAAAATCTGTTTCCGCAATTGGCGCTTATTCGCAATGCACTCTTTAGCGCGGACCGCCTGCGTTCGCATATGAAAATTACACACGCAGAAAATTCCAGAGTTACAAGGACATTATAACGCGCCTACATAAAGTGCGGTGAATGCGCGCGTACAGCCGCGAGCAGCGCCTTCTAAGCAGCTGAACGCTTATCTATTTCCGCAATTAGCGCTTATTCGCAATGCACGCTTTAGCACGGCATTCAGTGATTCTCTATAACACATATTCAGTATTTGTTTGCTTTCATACTCGGATACTACCTACATTCCTTACTAATTAGCTTTTATTGGTAAGCATCACGCCACCGCGTTAAAGCGAATGCCTAACGTGTGCCCCAAGGTCAAGGTCAACCTCCCCAGTTTACCAGTGACAGGTCTCCCACAAAACAAAAAACTTAATGTACTTGCACTTCTCTCTTGTGAACGTCCATGTGTACTTGGCCCTCCCCTCAGAAAGATGATGCAGTACCCATTAAAATAAAGCATTACCCTCTTCCTCAATGGAACAGCTGTTCTTGAGAAAATATGGTTCTGTTGAATGACCACCACAGCAGCAGAGAGGTTGGCTTGTTTGCAATTCAGAATTTCACAATCGTAACACAGAAACACGAGGACTGTAGCAAATATGCAGAAAACTGGAAAAACTATCATATGTGCACTCCCTCGCCCACCTGCACACTACGTTAAACTTTATTTATACAACAGCAACCTTCAATTATGCTACTATTGATAAAAGATCAGCCAATCTACATTAGAACACAGTGATGACTTTCTGTCTTTCTGTTGCCTATCTTCTACAACGTGTCATAATCTGTGAATCATCTGTTCAATGTGTTTGGTAATAAAACACAAGCAGTTACATTGAGCAGGCAGTGTTTCAGCAATTTGTTTTGCAAGCACAGATTCATTTCTTCAATTTGCATGCACGACAAGTAGTCATACTTCAATTGATACAAGAACCAGTGGTTGCAACATTTTATTGGAATCAAAACAGCAGCATTTCTCGTGTCAATGTAAGGATATAGGTATATATTTCCATCGTCGTGCACAGAACCTACTCCCAAAACTGAACACGTGGAACAACATATTCAGTACAGCCTAAGCACTATACATAATTCACAGCAGTAAAGCAATACGAAAGCAGGGTGTAAAATCTCATCATGATGCGCACTAACGTGTGCACTTCACCGTGCCAGTATGTAAGTATAATCCAAAAAAATAAGCTACCCAAGGAACTTGGTGTCAGCCTACACACGAAGGCAACTAAATAGTACAATAAGGCTAGCATCACTTTTGGGAAATATGAAACCGTGTAGACAGGCAGTTGTACAGTTTTTTATTGCATTAGTTTGCCCTATGGCATCAAAACATGTCGCACATGATTTTGGAGTTGAGTTTCCTACAAAAAAGCTCAAAATAGACCTGTGGTGTTGACTGTAGGTCCACTTACCAAGGTGCATAAAAGCATTCAGCAATGCCCACAAAATTACAAGGTTGCCTTCATATGTTGCTGTACATATTTACTCACAGATACCTGGAAGCCATCGTAAATTTCTGGAAGTGTGCTTGGGAACTTGTCGGCATAATCACATGACTCCAATGTACCAATACTTCTAATATGCATAACAAGTACAGCCATGCTTCTATGTTTTTATGCCAGCTAGTGCCATCTGTAACTCAAAAGTTCATCCTTAATTCCTCACTTGATGGCTTACGCGTAATTACCACACTGAAAAGAATCCAAGCACCATGGCTGCAACATCAACTTGCAATTAGGCAATCACAGGCACTAAATACAAAAATTCCTGTAAATAGTGACTGGTCGCTTTGCACACTGGATCCTAGGACTTGATATGCCATGAGGATGAATAAAAATTGACCACTCATATATAGAGACTGTGAAACAGTCAGGAGTTCAGTTCATAGGTAAGGAAAACGTGAAAACGAAATCAGAACACATAGCAACAAAGGGGACGGAACGACACACTACTAACAACTGAAGTTGAACATGTGCTTGGCTTTTTTAGTCATGCGTATTTATATCTTTCTGTGGTTTTGATTACACTTCAGTTACTAGTAGCGTACTGTCCTGTCTGCCCCCTTCATTCCTCTCTGGATGTGTGATTGTTTAGTTTTGTAATTTTTTCGTACTATGTGTTTACATCTTTCTGTGGTTTCGATTAAACTTCAGTTGCTAGTAGCGCGTCATCCTGTCCCCTTCATTTCTCTGTGCTGTGATTTTTTGCACCCCCCTCTTTAACTATGAATATACACCAACTCGCCCAACTGCCCCTATTAAGACTTATGTTTGCTGAATAACACTGGGTCCACTCAGCGTCTTTTTAAACAATGCGAAATTTTCAAATGCGCACGATATCAGAAAGGTTGCACGCAGTATTGCGCATAAAACTCTGCATCAATACCAGTGTTGGCCTAAATGTGGTAAGATGTACGAGCTGTTCGACATAGTGTAAAGTGAGGCACATCAGGGTGTTTCCACAATCATGGGTGTCGGCAGGGGTGGTTTGCACAAAGGGCACCTGCCGCCATCAAGACACACCAGCACTTGACCCCACCCAAGCTACACCAATGCTCTCCTGCTCACCAGGCCGACACGTTACGCCGCCTTGCACCCCAAGACAAAATCCTGCCGACACTCATGGCCACAATACACTTGACTTGAACACAGACTGGTGGGCAAGCAACACTTGCTGCTTTGCCAGAAGTGTATTCCTGAAAATTACACAAAGAAGTCCACTAAGATTTCTGTATACATAAAAATGAATGTCTTACCGAAGATTCGCACTTGCCTATCCTTATTGCAGACATTTTGTCAAAACACGAAATAAATACAAAATTTAGATGCTGCTAAGTACTTCCTTGTGAGCATTTCACTTCGTGTGCACAGGGCGAAAAACAAAGGGATGTAAAAAAATGCAAAACACCACCAGAAGTGTACTCTTGCCATGTTTACCATTATGTGGGTAGTTTTTGATGTCAGTAAAGTTATCACTATAAGTAAACTTTAAAAGGGTTGTGAATGTTAGCAAGGTGTTGATTAACCGCACCTACTCTGTTTAGGAGTGAAGATTGGGCAACTCGGCACTGAACCATGGCAAAAATAAACAGCGCACTTCTAGTGAGGATAAACTAAGGCTTGGGCACAATAACAGCGCTTTCACCTTGTCAAATTGTGTCAACAGTCATGATACTATGTATCGACCTTGAAAACTATGGCAACATAATGCAAAACAGCAAATTAACGAGATGGAATAAACAAGATGATTCAACAATCTGGTTCAACAGACTCAACAGCTGACTTATATCAATGCGATTAAATTAGCCTTGCACATCTCATAATGGCTAAGAATATGCACGTGTAACCTTGGCAAATTCCACTGTTGATACGTGACCAATGAAGTTGCATTCCTTCCATCCCGTTGAATGGCCGTTCCTTCTTTTCTGTTTTCACTGTTTTCGGATTTTGATTGTTTTCACTAGCATAAATGTTCACCCTTTTTGATTTTGTCACTTTGCAGATGGCGTAGGTGTTTTGCCTTTGAATGTGCACGTTTCTTCTGCTTTGTTTTTCCTGTTTCTTTTTGTATGCGTATATGTCTTGCCTTTGAACGTGCACACGTTTCTGCTGCTCTGTCTCTCTTTTTGCTCTACTGGGCCTTGTGCACTTCTCAAGCTACCATTGTCGCTTTTCACTTGAGGCCCATTTCCTGTATTTTGCTGGAATAAACATTTATCCATTCATCAATACAATAAAACGCATGTGCTTCACAATACACACTGCACTTAGCAGATGTCTGTCACATGATATGGCCGTCATTGTATCTCCTCTCCACTTCCCCTCTCCCATCCCCCTCTCCCATACTCCTCTCCACTTCCCCTCTCCCATACCCCTTTCCACTCTTCCTCTGAAACGCGGGCTAGACATGCCGAAATTCTCTCCTGCGCAACGCCGCGATGAGCTCGAGCGCATGCGCGTCCCCTCCCCTTCTCTCTCCTCTCCTACGCTGCCTTCCTCCCGCCCGCTTGTCGACCGCGTTCCCCGCTCGCCCTGTGAGAATTAACGGCCAGGCTAGATGGAAGATAGACGCGCGTAGCGTCCCTCTTCGCGTTCCACGAAGCGACGTCGGTAGCATGCCCAATGAACGCCAACGGAACGCGATCGTGCAAGTGCTCCGGCTTCGCGTCGCCTCATGGTCCCCTTTAGCGGGAGATGGTGTAATTTTTCTTTTTAGAATTAGGCCACCTACACTTCGCGAACACTGCCGAAACATCGAAGCTTATGCCCGTCCTTCCTAAAGCTATATCGTACTTCTTTGTTTTCAACTCTTCGTTTCGTTGGCGCTTAGCTTCGGCCTCTCTTGCGCGAATATCGCGGTTGGCTCGGCCACGACATCCTGTTCTCGCGTCAGCTCTCGGTGACACACACGTCGGGCGGCTTCATCATCGGCAGAATGAGAAATGTTCGCCATCTTGAAAGCGCGAACCCCTGAACACTGCCACTGAGAGGCAATTTTGCACTTCACTGCGCCTCACCGTCACCGCATCTTGGCGCGTATCTTGAAGGTTCACCCCTCGACATCCTCCACCCTCGCCCTTGCCTCTCGCAGCACGCGCAGCCCTCACTGTCCTACCGAGACTCACTTTCGCCACGCTGCAAGGCCACGTGATCACAGCTACCACGACCTCGGACATGAAACTAAAAATAGCTTCGCTGTTTAATGGAAAACAATGCCTGTCTTTCAGCGTTTTCTGTAACACAGGTGCAACACCAGCCGAATTTTAAGCGAATTTCCAGTTACGTGACCCCTAACAATGTGTATACTTATTAATTATTTTGATTAACCTAGGACACCAATAGAGAGTGCACCCGGCACAGAGGGTAATTGGCCACACATATTATCTTCATCATCAAATGTAGTCACTCCGCTCGTGTTTCGTAGGAGTTGCGATGCGCACGTCGAGCGTTTCTAGTAAACGTGCGAGCTTCCGACTTTGCGCTACAGGGCATGGTCGCCGATGCTAGCGCGCTTATCTCGTGAGGAGGGGTGGCGTGTGGCGGTTGTACGTCTTTTGCTTTCACAACATATAGGCCGCACGAAAGTCACTTTGCTCGATGCAGGGGCAGCGTTTGCGAAAGGAGTGAGCTGCTAGTTCCAAGAGCCAAAGTAGGGTCTAGTTGGTTTTGCATAATCTACACTTTCAGCACGCTCCTCGAACACGAAGTAACTGTGCAAGTTGTCAGTACGTGCTCATTTTGTGCGTACTTGTGCGTTATCAGCGGCATAGCACCTTATGAAATCGGCTTGTCGGCGTATATCGTCGTCTGCTGTCGCGGCGGCCATCGTCGTCTGCGGTGCTGATGGTCCATTTCCTTGAGCGCCTCAGCGCTCGCCGTGTGCCGACAGAGAGCGAACGACAAGCGTTGACTATCGAAACGCTCTTTCTGCGATGAACGCTAAACAACCAGCCCGCAAGGAACGAGAACGCGCCCTAGCCCGCGAGAGACAACGCCGGCGCAGGCAGCGTCTGTTAGAAAATTGCTTGATTGAAAAAAACGAGTGCTCGCCAAGGAGGTTAAAAAAATTGCTGGAGTGGCGATTATTGCGCAAGAGTGAAGCCGTGCCCACCAAAAGATGACGGCTGGGCCCAGTAAGGTAAAAAAAATCACAGCATATCCACGGAGTGAATGATGATGAGTGGGCGAAGCTGCGGAGGTTCATCGGTAAACCGTGAATCTTCCGTGAATTCTGCCCAGTACATCATCACCGACGTGATATCGGGCGCGTTTATACTAAAGGTTCGATGAGTTATGACGACTTGCAGCGCACTTTAATATTACATGTACGCTGTGAATTTTCATTGTTTAGAAAACCATTGCTTAGAAAACATCTGGCGTCTTTCGTTAAGCAGCTGGCGTCTTTTCGTTTTGCTTTAGAAACATCTGGCGTTCTTTCGTTTTGCTTTTACAAAACATCTGGCGTGTTTTGTTGGTTTATTTCATCAATCAACGGCTTTTTGAACAAAATCTTTATTGTTTAATCACGCACAGCAGAATTCTCACCAGACACTACCTTGGAGGTGAAGAATGGCTGCTAATGGGAATGAGAGACAGAATAAGTCGGCTTTTAGCTAACGCTGCGAATTTTTTATTGTTCAACAACGCACAGGAAAAATCTCCCACCGGCACCACCTTGCAGGTCAAAGCGTAAGACTGGTTACATACTACGCTACGAGGGACGAACGGGTGCCGCTGTAAGGAGCTTCGCCCCTAAAAGTTGGGCGAGTTGGTGTTGGTTCATGATAAACTGAAGGGCGCGATAATACGGTACACAAGGAAGTAATACACGGGACGACGCGCTGGGCCCTACTAAGATGGCTGGGCCCGCCATCTTAGTAGGGGCACGATAAACCACCGGCGTTTGGCGAAGAAAAGCGAGCGTTTTCCTCGCACGCCAGACGAGTTTAATATGGCAACTTTTACGGGTCAGATACTGCTCCAAGTGTGTCATTGTGTTGCTAGTTTTCGAAAATGAGCCTCAAAGTCATGGCAAATTATATTGGTGATCAATCGCCAATACTCCTCTCAACGGGTTACTTTTGTCGGCAACAACAATTTTTTATTTTATATTTAACGTCGTATTTACACTAACAGATCAAAGCCATTTGATCTCTAAGTAGGCACCACTAGAAAAGAGCATGTTTCGGGGCTCTTTAGTGGGCAAAAGCTGGCTTCACTTTTGCTGGCAAGGCGTTGCAAGACCTTCCACTCCATAATTTTTAAATGCGAATGCATTTCTTAGTCGGGCTATGTCAGGTGTCGGTATCCGCGCGCCTCTCCGCTCTCACTCCCTCTCCCATAGCAACAGCTGCGGGCGCGCGCGCTCATCCTCGCCCCTAGCAAACGGAGCAGGTGGTGCGGGCGGAGTAGCGGAGAGTCAGTGGAGAGGAGGAGCGCGCTCTGGCGTGTGAGGGCGCTCGCATCGCGGGAGCTCAGCGGAGCTCCCGCGTGTGTGGAGAGGGTGTAGGAAAGGGTAGGTGCAGTGCTTCGCCGCTCCTTCTCTCGCCGTTGCGCTCTCTCTCCTCCCTGCGCCACCGCCTCAATGCAGTGCGTTTGAAACGCGTTTTTAGCGTTTGCGCTGCCTTGGCACAGCCTGAAAACAGCGCGCTCTAAACGCGCATGTGTTGCATTGAAGGCGGTGGCGACATCCCTGAGGTGATTACGAACGCACGTAGGAAGCGTTCGTTGAAAGAGGCGCCCAAAAGGGAGACACTTGAGCGCGTCGATGTGTCCAGCTTTACGCCATTGAAATTACTACGCCGTGTACTCTCGGCGCAAGAAATGCATTCGCACTTCCTCACGATTACCTTCGGGGAGGTGGGGGCATTTTTTTTAAACCTCCTTGGTGCTCGCTCTGCACAACCGTTCACCGGCCACTCCGTATAGATAGGCACTGGATCTGAACCTGCAGTTTAGTGCCGCTGGAAGATTTCTCTTGTGCGTAGTTGAACTATAAAGATTCGCGGCGTGCACGTTAACTAAAGGCGGACTGCGGGTGTCTGTGTCTAATCTTGCTTCTGTCTCTCATTCCTCATTGGCCGTGATTTTGCTGTGAGAAGCAATGGCGCACACAATTCAAGACACTGCATGCGCCGCCCCTCCATAGGATTCACGTTAGTAGAGCTGAAACACTCTTCCCTACATGCCTCGCCCATCCCCAATTTTTTGGGGACGTGCGAAGCACTGCAAGTGTCGAGCACTGACAGTTGTTAGTTTGCTCTCGTCCTGTGTGTGGGTTATTTTCGTGCGTAGTTTGTGCTGTGCCAGGGCACTGCAAGTTTCGAGCTGCTTCGCGTTCTTCGTGTGACATTCCAATTTGTTGATATCCAATTCATTGCTTGGCGCTTGCTGTGAAGCTGACTTTCTTTTCCGACGATACCGTTGCTGTCGAAAGCTAAGAGCGTTGGTTGCTGCTGTAGACACACTCTACTTGGCCAACTCGTCAACGCAGATGCTAAGGAGACGCCGTGCAGACGACGAAGCGCGGAGGAGTACATTTTGAGGGGTGCTGGCTGTTCTCATTGGCTAAGGAGCCCTGTAGCTTCCACAGTGCTGAAACCAGCTTGTGGAATGGAGTATACAATATACTGTCGTTTAAGTCGGTTCTGTTCTGATCTACCTTGCTTGTTGTGGTGAGGTTGAGGTGTATAACACAGCGGCTGCTACATTCCTCTATACTCTGCAGCACTGCAGCGCCCGTGTCGCGTTTCTCTTCGTGTCTCGTCCCACTGCGCCGGTCGACCAGAATGAACTAGTACCAACTCGCACAACTCTCCACTCTGCTTACTGAAAACAAGGCATATCCAGCTAAAACACAAAGGAACCCCTATCGGAAAATACAGCGTTTCCAGTGCCTAGCAGTGCCTTTGAGCGCACTGGTTGGCACAGCAAACGCTGTGCCAACCAGCGTGTCCTGTGCCAATTCTGGTTAACCTCCCTGCCTTTCTCTCGTTTTATTATCTCTCTCTCTCTTTCTCTGTGCCAGTGTACTACAGCGCGCTTGGAGGCACTGGGACAGACTGTACAGCGTGGCCAGTGCCACCAGTGAGCTGAAAGATGCTGGGAATACTGCACAATGTGGCCTATTATCTTACAGCCTTCTGGTAGTATGCGAGGGATTTCTGGTCAGCTGCCAGATCGTAAAAAGATCACGTGCTACGTGACGCCGAAAGGCAGAAAAATAGTGTTCCACATCCGCCGTCATGGTTGCGATCGGCGCTGACTAACACTCATAGGTTGGAATGCACATACATACCTTATAAAGTGGACGGGGGGATGACCGCCGCCGTAGCTCAGTGGTACAGCATCGGACGCGTTATTCAAAGGTCACAGGTTCGGTCCCTGCCGGCGGCAAGTTATCTTTTCGTGCACTTTAGTTTCTTCACATTTATGTCACAGAGATTACAAATAACATCCCCTATACTTTCCTTGGCATTATTGCCTGTTAGTGCTCATTAATACTGACAATCACACCGGCACTATGACATTCGCAAGTTGAACAGGGACCTTTTCAAGATCAACAAGTTTACACCCGGGTACGCGCGTCAATCACTTTCACTGACAGACGCCGCGGTGAAGATCGGGTCCGCCGACCACGTTTGCTCTATGAGCTTAATCCGCAGACTATGCACACACGTACGAAGAACTAAAGTTTGTATTATCACTTCGCCACGACGTCTCGCGTTCCATTTCACCGCGTTTACGACGTACTACTCACAGCCATGAAACAAGCGCCCCTGGTGACATTTGCGCTGAGAAATGTTACTATATAGTAGTACGTGGAGACATTGTTTCTATCAATTCGTCACTGCAGAAAAATCTTCAGGCGTGTAATGTAAGTAGCAGTAACCTGTTCATTCATTTATCTGTAATATTCCAGAGAAGCGAAACGAGCTACACAAGAGTGCTGCGGTGCGCCCTTGTTGGAAATTTCCATGCTGCCGGTGGAACAAAGGAACTGGCCCAAAAGAGGACAAACGCCCATGATCCCGCCTGTGGCAGGCGCCATGTTCAGTTGGAAAAGAGATAGCGCGACAACCATATTTACGTCGCTGCACTGTTGAAATGTTGACTGAGTGGCGGTGCTGACGCGTTCACGCGCGGTTTAGCTTTAAAACCGCCGCAGCTGCCGCACATGCGTCTGTGACGCCATGCTCGTTCTAGTAGCCGTTTTTATCAACGCTGCTATCGTGCGCTCCGCATGGTCTTCTTGTCATGACCACCATAGTGCGAGCTGGGAGCAAGCTCGTGTTCCCGAGAAGCACGGGCCATCCTTCATAGCACCCCTGATTCGTTACGCACTTCTATTTTTCTTCTTTCTCACCAATCAAGTGAGTGCGGTCGTGCGTGAGTGTAACCTTTGTGTCAGCCTCCTTGAAATCCATGCGAAAAATACCGATTATTCAACAAAAAAGCCGCATTGATACAATTAATGGCTAAACTTGTTAGCGGTTAATCGGTAACCAATTAATAAAGCCAATCAGCCATCCCTAGGCCAGAACGTTACTTCACGGCAGATAGTCGGTCTCCTACTGCCTTTGGAATTGTCGGTGACTTGGACACCATTACGTCAATCACCTGCGAACCTTCGCCGTTCCAACGCTAGCTTTCCGAACAACCACGTACACGCCGTCGATCATGACGTAACGTGTGTTCAGTTTTTCGGTCAACGGTTACAGGCAAGAGCGGGGTCGCACAATTAGTCAAAGAACGCTGGCGCATTACACTAGAGACGATTTTTTTAGAGTGCTACTTTCCATTACAGTAGAGTCGATTTAGAGTGCTACTTTCCAGCTCAATATAGCACTATCGTGTGCTGTGGAAGACTACTATGGCACATTTACATTAGCCGATCAAGGCCGTAATGAGCTTAGAAAAAAATCACAGCATATCCACGGGGTGAATGATGATGAGTGGGGCGAAGCTACGGAGGGAATCATCTGTAAACCGTGAAACTCTTCCGTGAAATGCGCCCAGTACATAATATAAAGAGTGTGAAACATCGTGTATATATTAAACATCAAACTTTTATTGTACTGTTGGTTTACGTGGTCCCTTCATTATCACTTGTGATCGGTGAAATGCAAGGAAGAAGTCCGCTCCCGGGCGAAAGAGCGCCAAGAGCGACCGCATTCCCCGCTCGCCCTGTGCGAATTAAAGGCAAGGCTAGAGGGAAGACAGGACGCGCGTTCCACGACGCGAGTTCCACGACGCGAGGTCGGTAGCATGCCCAACGAAAGCCAACGGAACGCGATCGTGCAAGTGCTCCGGCTTCGCATCGCCTCATGGTTCCATTTAGCGTCCCAAAACCAAACATATTGCTCAAGGTGTGCCTTGCGTTTTTCGTAGAAATAATTTCTTTATCATGTACATTAAGACGAAAAGTTGAAAGCTCACTAGAGTGTATCGCCCGCAAAGTATGTCTTTTAGTGTGATTTAACTCTCGTACGGCAGGGTCCTCGCGCCGTTGCCGGTCCACCTCGCCCGTTGACGATCGGGCGAGGTGGCTACATACAGCTACTACTACTACACTTTAAGAAAAACATCTGGCGTTCTTTCGTTCTGCTTTTACAAAACATCTGGCGTCTTTCGTTGGTTTATTTCATCAATCAACGGCGTTTTGAACAAAATTTTTATTGTTTAATCACGCACAGGAGAAATCTCACCAGGCACTACCTTGGAGGTAAACAATGGCTGCTAATGGGAATGAGAGACAGAAGAAGTCGGCTTTTAGCTAACACTTACACTTCTACTTCTACTAACGTTTCCTACTGGAACATGCCAATGGCTGCTAATGGGGAATGAGAGACAGAAGAATTCGGCTTTTAGTTAACGCGCACGCTGCGAATTTTTTATTGTTCAACAACGCACAGGAGAAATCTCCCACCGGCACCACCTTGGAGGTCAAAGCGTAAGACTTGTTACTCACTACTACGACCACGACGACTACGAGGGACGAACGGGTGCCGCCTTAAGGAGCTTCGCCCCTAAAATGCTTCACGATTTATAGTACAATACGTACTCTACTCTTGGAGAGCACTACGCCGTCCCAAATATAAAAAAGCACATTCAGTTACGATACCTTGCTACCACGGTTCCGTCAATGGAGCCAAAGAATAACGTGCACACGTAGGCCAAGTCATATGAAAAGCCCACGTGCTCTATCTGGTTACATCGAAGAGTTATGCTGTCCCTTTAGGTAGCCTTAATGTAAACCTACACAATAAAAAGCGCTGATGAAAGTATGCTGCCGCTCCTCTTTATCTTTTAAACGAACGACTGCAAGTTAACGAAAATACCTGGGAGGGTACGGCTAAGTGTCTGCTGCGAGTGCTTTACAAAACTAGGGGCATATTCAACCAAAACAAGCACTTACAGGAATGAATGAATCATATGCACAGGCGAAGTGGTCGAACCGTGTGTTCTGCGCTTTCAAGTAACACGGCCCGATCACTCAAGTTAAAATTATGCTCACTTAGCCCTGAGGTTCGCATGCGGCAGGTATGGTAAGCGTTGTGTCGTCTCTATGTAGTTCATCTCACAAGCTACTTTCAGCACTGTGGAGGCTACGGGGCCATTTCGACAATAAGAATAAAGGAAATTCCTCACAATGAGTTCACCCGCGCCACGTCGTCTGCTCAGCGTTCCCAAAGCGTCGGCGCTCACGCGTGGGGCAAATAAAGCAAGTACACAGCAGCAACCAACGCTCTTGGCGTTGGGCAGCAAAGGTAGGGCTGGCAAACAATAACATGGAGGCACCCCTCGAAGCTGGGTTATTCCGCCTCGAAATTATAATGTCGCAGTCGTGGGCTGTGTGGCCTATACCTTCTAAGCCTATGCTTGGGTTTGCGTTATACGCGCATTCTGACGCTTTGACAGCGATGTATTTGTGGCAATTTTGCACCGTTTCCAAGATGAAGTCTCAAATTATCGACAGGAAGCTTAGCAGGCGTGGCTGAGCAAGCAGCTGATCTCAGGGATAAGGACAAAGCATACCTCACACTTTTTCTTAGCAAGAGATGACGCAAAGCGATAGCCGATTCCACCGTTTACTTAGTGCTGTCAGGACCGTGGTAATTATGAACGGACAGTTCTGGTCGAATCGGACGGTCGCGTCTGCATATGTGCTGCCGTGTTGTTTCACTACCGCAGTGACCGGCGATTACTGATACAATAATGCAAGGCGTATGACGTAAATATTACGATTTTGATTAGCTTATAACATATCGCTGATACGTAGCACGTACCGAAGAAATGCAGTAAGCTTAACTTTGCGAATTATATTGATATCACAAATTAAACTATATTGTGCTGACAAGTATGTAACTTGCTCATACCTCGTAGTTTACACCCTACTACACCCAGCCTGCGAGAGAGAGTATACGCCTTGTGCACCGCCTAAAGATGCGCCACTGATAGCCACCTAGCGGGCGCCGCCGACAGTACGTGCGGGAAGCCGAGCAGACGACAGCGCTTTGCACAGCTTTGGTGTGAGGAGATGGATGAAGTTCGCGGCTGCTATTTCCCCTTCGTGTAGGTGTTAGCCAACTAATTCTGCACTGGCAGCTGCAGGAAAGGCGCGGGCCTCTACGAAAGTGGACTTGTGCACGATGTTTGTCACGAACGAGCGCTTAACTAAACGCACATCACCGATTTAGAACGACGGCATGAAAGCCTGGTGCCGACGGTTCGTGCGCGACAGAGCGCGCGCATCGAAAAAACAAGTATAAAAAGGCGCCGAGAGCGCGCCTTACCCTCTCCGCAGAAGACGCCACCGACACAGCCAACGCACTCGAAAGATCGGGATATTCGAGAAAGCAAAGCAGCGCCAGCGGCGCCACTGATTCCGCAGACGAATCGGTGAGAGAATCTCGCCCTTTTCCTAGGTTTCGCTGTGCTACGTTCTGGTTGGCGGCAGTTGGGAGTCGGACTGTTGAACTTCCTTGAGCCGCTGAAGCTGAACAGCATCACTGAAATGCTCACAAATGTTGTTGAGCACGCAGCATGCGCGAATCACGAGGCGAGCATTTGCAATGTCGCATTCCATTCTCTTCGACCTGAAGCGAAATATTGCCTTAAGTCTTCCAAAGGCGTCTTCCACTACACGTCTCACTCTGCTGATGTGGTAATTGAAATTTTTCTGCTCTGCACTAAGTGGGGTGTTGTGTCCAAATGGCTCGATGAGGTTAGGTGTAAGTGGGAAGGCATGTTCACAGAGCACCAGAGGTGGCACGACAACGCCTCCTATTCTAACAACCGGAGCCTTGAAAAGTGGTTCCTCAATCGTGCCGTAGAGGCTCGACATTTGATACACATGAGAGTCGTGGCATCTTCCAGGGGCACCAACATTTATAAAGCTGAAACGGTACTTGTGGTCTACAAGAGCCAGAAGAATAATGCTGTACCTGTAAAAATGAACACAAGAGTCAAAGTCGGTAAGAACACTTCTTTTGTTTAAAAAATGCTAGCGATGTTGACGTAAATACTATATCAATGTAGTGAGAACAAATGATGAACAGATTGCCAAGGCACAAGGGTAAAACATTACACCACCTCCCCCTAAAGGGGAACATGAGGCGATGCGAAGCCGGAGCACTTGCACGATCGCGTTCCGTTGGCGTTCGTTGGGCATGCTACCGACCTCGCGTCGTGGAACGCGAAGAGGGACGCTACGCGCGTCGTATCTTCTATCTAGCCTGGCCGTTAATTCTCACAGGGCGAGTGGGGAACGCGGTCGACAGGCGGGCGAGAGGGGGGCAGCGTAGGAGTGGAGAGAGAAGGGGAGGGGACGCGCATACGCTCGAGCTCATCGCGGCGTTGCGCAGGAGAGAATTTCGGCATGTCTAGCCCGCGTTTCAGAGGAAGAGTGGAAAGGGGGAGGGGTATGGGAGAGGGGAGGGGAGAGGGTGATTGGAGAGGGAAAGTGGAGAGGAGGTGTGTGGAGAGGGTATGCGCATGCGCAGTAAGGGTGGTCACGCCGCACACCACCACCACCAGATTGAGCTCCGCCTTAAGATACTTCGCATCTAAAAAATGGACATGTTATCTTAGACCATTCAGAGGTGGAAGTCGTCTACACACATACGTGTCATCTATGCGGCTTTCCTCTAACATCGGGTAAACTATCTCGACCACATTGTATGGTCGTCTTGGTTACTATAATGCTTCGCAGCATTTTACGGCTTTTGCAAGCTACCATTGCCAGTTCTTATTTGACGTTTCCAATTATAAGAAAATTTTTCGGCTGCTTCAAGGCCTAAAATGTGATTTGCAACAAACGTCTCATTTGACGGCAGTTACTTTCGTGCACAATTACTTTTTTTCTGAGTAGGCTTTGTTATTTTCTCGAAATCTTGTAGCGAGGATTTCTGCATTGGATCTCTGTAATTGCAAGAAACGTACTCGGGTGCACATTCTAGGGAGAAACTGACGTTGCTGGAGACCAATTTGCGAGCCATACAGGTAGCTTCTAAATTATAATCCGTACACAAGGAAAGGTTCACATGCGGCGTATTTCTCGGATGTTTAGGTGCAATGCCTTATGCGCGAAGATTAATTACCAAAGCGACCAAATCAACTTACCACCCCTTGTAGTTGTAATAATCAATGGCATGTTCTTGTGGCGGCGAAACTGGGAAGTGGCAGCCGTCGAGGGCTCCTACAGCTTGTGGAATGTCACTGACGGCCATGAATTCCCGAATGTGTTCGGCCATCTCAGATGGACTCGGCATCTTGATCCAGTCGCTTTCCTAGACAGAAACGATGGCTTCGCAAAACTCCTTGTAAATGCCGTTCACCGTCGATCGCCCGACACCGAAAACGCTGGCCACGACTCGGTCGTCTGCCACGGAGCACAGTTTGAATAAGCCGATGGCCACCACCTTTTCAACCGCAATGCACTCGCGCATATTAGTTGTGACCCTCTCTAGCGAAGGGCGTAGGCTGTCCACAAGGAAACGGAAGGTGGCTGGGCTCACTCGGAAACACTGCTTAAAGTGGCCGTCGCCTAATAACGGCAATGTGTCTTCGAACCAGCGTTCGTTGCGCACATAGGCCCACCTTTCGCGGTTGATGGCTCGAGGGGACTGTGCGGAAGCACTCAAAATGAAGCTGTTCATGACGAGTCTTTGTTTGAGGCTCATCACTCTTGCCTTCGCAGCGTTTAGCTCATCTTCGATGGCGCCGAGGGCGACAAGTGTCAGGCCCAACTCAACTATTGCTTTATCTCTTTCTCTCCGCTGATCCATCGCAGGACCACGATGAAACGCGGCACGCCGTCACTGACCCAGCTAGACGCAGTCATGTAAAAAGCACGGCAAAAAACAAGAACAACAAACCACCGACTGTTCAGAGTTGCCAGACGAATTTAGGTTGCTGCTAAAAGCGCAAAAAAGCTAAGGAAAATTACGCATATTCACATTATAAGCCATCAGACAATAAAAAATGTTTTTTATGCTCCGGCATCGCTGAATGTGATGTACATGCGCAGATTCTTTTTAATATTTGCAATCTTGCTGCTTCCACAAACAGCGCCATTTTTTCCGCAGCGTTCTTCTGAGGAACCACCTAAAGAAGTAGTCCAGTGCCGTGTGTCATCGGCGCAACTCCTTTCTGCAAATGGTCCCTTTAGGCAATACCATTTCGCGCATTACTTAACCGGGGCAGTTCATTCATGTCCCACGAAAGAATACGCAACGTACTTAAGAAGCGAAGTGTTTAAAGAAAATCACCACCATATCCACGAAGTGAATAATGCTAGAGGAGCATGCTCGGAGATGACGGGGTAACCTGCGAATCCACTGTACACATTCCTCTACCATCATATATAGACGTGACAATGTGGTGCAACTGTGGCCGAACGTGTGGTCGAAGAAATCGCGCTTGAAGCGCGCGTCGGCCCCGCCAACCTCAGGTAGCGACCGCTTTGACGCTTAGCCGCGGCATCCCGCGCCCGCACTTTTTCGGGGTTCTCTTGCCGCCGATTCCGTGCGGCTTCTGCTTCGCGACCTTTCCCCGCAGGGTCCGCATGACGGCGCGCCCGCTGCTCTTCTTCACTGGCCCGTAGCTCCGGGTTTGCTTGACGGCGAGCCCACTTTGCTTCGGCCTCCCGGGCTCTCACCGCAGGGTCTTCGCGGCGAGACCGAGCTGCAGCTACGTTGTGAGCCTGCCGCGCTGCTGCCTTGGCTGGGGTGTTCATGAAGCGGAGCGGAAACGATGAGTGTTCACTGAGTGGGCTTGGGCAAAGAGAAAGGAAGCGTGCCAAACGAGAGGTGCGGCCCTCAAGGTCACCTGTCTAACTAGCGCACACGCCGAGAATGGTGTGCGCCTCCTTGAGCGGCGACGCGCCATCTAGTGAGCATTCTTGAAATCACCGGAGATAGCGCAGCTGCGCCTATCAACTTTTGGCGGGACCAGTGAGAACCAGTTTACACGCCGCCGACGGACAAGGCGTGAGCATAAGATGCTTGGCGAGCAAGCTCCTAAAAACACTTCCTCACCCACAGCTGGCGCGCGCCAATAAATTTTCTTTCCAGGCTTCGGTTCGAACATGCGTACTCTCAGTCCGAAATCAAGTCTTCACTATTAGGCCGCGTGCCAATGCTTGCCTATTGTGAACTTAACTGAAGCATACGAATGCGTAAAGATTTCCCAATTGGAGAATATTAATTTCCTAACCCGCGTTTTTATGACCTCGTGATGATCGCGTTGCGCCGTTCTGCAAGCTGACGAACGCCGGAAAGAACGTGAAAGACGGCTTGCCGATTCAGCCCAAAACAGCGTTCCGGGGACGGCCGCTGCCTATAATGAGACCGAACGCTTAAGTTATGAGGGAGCATTGTGCAATGAGAAAGAAAAAACGAAAGAAAGAAAGAAAGAAGGAAGGAAAGAAAGAAAGAAAGAAAGAAAGAAAGAAAGGAAGTGAGAAAGAGAGAAAGAAAGAAAGAAAGAAAGGAAGGCAATAGGTGAGGCACGCCCGCGCCAAGCCCCACTTGCCCCCATTTCACTTGGCGCCAAAGAAACCACAGACAATTACGATACTGCCTAATGCGAATTTCGAGCGCAGCTGTTTAGGTGTTTCGATTTTGCGATAAGTTGAGGTGCCACTTCCTCGCTAACCGGGAGACCACGAAAGGCAGCGCGTAGGCGCGTTCCGCATCAGCCGCCGCAGATAGACCTACGCTCATTCAGCGCTTTATTTTAATATATGGTATCGGTGGACGCCCTTGCCGCGTACCTTAGTGATGGCGTCATTGGCGTCCGCACGACGGCACGCATTACTGTGGCGCCGCGGATGGCCGTCGCGGAAACTGTTGTTCCCTCCTCCTCGGACTCCTCGCAATCGTCGTCTTTCATCCTGCGGTGCGCTCCGCATTCGCTGCCTATCGTCCTCCTTCGCTCTATCGGTTACGCCGATGACGACGCCGCTCAACGCAGGAAGGGGCGCCTAAGAGCTGGCCTCTAAATCTTGTTTCTTATGGGCGAACTAATGCTCGGAAAACTATATGCAATATCTAAGTGTCCGCCAGAGCATTCCACACACAGTGTCCCTTCGACCTACGCACGTCTTTTTCTCCAAGCCTTGCAGGTCAACCCACTTTCTCGTGCCCGTGCGCGAGAGGCATGTGTTGCTCTGTCACTAGAAGCGCGAGCAGGCACGAGGCATTTCAGGCGCTAACACAGCGGTTCGCTGATTCTCATGGTAGAATAGCCCTCGAGACAGTCTCTCTTTTGCTCTCTTTCATCTTCGTTTTCTCTGTCGGTTACGCCGACAACGGTGACGCCACTCAACGCAGGAACGAGCGCCTATGAGCTGCGCTCTAAAACACGACCCCAACCGAGAGAATTCACAGATAGGTTGGGCGCTCACACAGGAGTACAAAGGAACATACATGTGTGTCTGCATGGTCGTTTCATGGGCGCCAAATTTACTATTTACACTAAACATACACCAACTAGCCCAACAGCAGGTACTATACTAGTGTCATACGTTTATTAATCGCGGAATCTCGATTTATCCAAATGACATGACTTGAGATATAATATTGTACGAAGCCCGAAGCATATGCGGTTTCAAGGAATTCGAATGTACCTAAGAAGTAACCAACACAGGAGCGCGCCGAACAAGTTGCTAACAAGTTTTCTTCCAAGTTCGCTGTCATCGAAGCAGCTTTCCTTTTGAAAACAAAAATCTCAGGCTACGGTCCACGGGCCAGAGCAACGATCACACAGTAGGGTTTACCATCTGGGGCGCTAAACGGCCTCCCAAGCAGTGTACTTATGTCAAAACTTGAGTGACCACTAGGTGTGCGAAAACTTCGAGTTTACCAGCAATCTCCGACTATATTCGCTCGAACTTCACAGTAAACATTAGCGCGTATTGGAGTGGGCCGGAAATCTCAATGCGAGGTTGCCTGCCGAAGCAGCAAGACGATTCAGCGTTTTCATGAGACTCATTATATCTAAACTTTTGACGCTGTGAGCACGTGAGCGTGTTCACATTTCGCCCTCACACAAACGCGACAGCCTTGACGGGCATGAAAACCGTAAACCCTGCACGTGAATGGGGGCGACGTGCACACCGATGTTACCGACACAGCTGCTGACAATTTGAACGAGTCTCAATCAATCATTTTATACACATCTTGTGTACATATTAACATCCGCGTAACCACTAATGCGCCAACAGACACATTTCACAAGTTTGGAACACTTGGTCCAGTCAAAATTCCAATACATAGCAAACGCTAAAGAAAAATTATGGTCGATCGTACATATATGTGGTAGGCCAAGAAACTTTATTTTCGCATCAGTTCAAGTTCAAACAACACGGCGTTTCACATTGTTTGGAACATAGAAGTTTGCCACGTTCTAAAGGAAAGAACACTTCAAGTGCAATTTCGCTGATCCAAACAGCGCCGCGCTGGCGAAAACAAGGCGATTTACACAACGATAAATAGGAGCAAGTTAAACTAGCTAACCTGTACATAAACAGCGAAGCCACCAACATCTTACGAGGGACGGCAGCATCCCGCCAGGACAACCAGCAGTATCGAGGCGAGGGAACAGAGTGAGCTGCCGGTCCCGTGACCAGTGACGTCGTCGTTCATATTTGTCAGACGAAAGGCTGATTCTTCGTTCAAACTGGGCTTTGACGGCTCTAGCTAATCTCTAGCAGTCGTGGGTCATTGAAATTAGGGCTGCGGAAACAATCTGTGACGTAAACGCTCTTTCCAGTATAGAAACTAAACGCCTCGAAGGCACCATGATACTGGTCGATCATGGCCGACGCCCCTGCATGTCATTTATTTCTACCATATTTTTTACCCACCGCGATACCTTAGCAAGTATACCTGCTAACCTACCGCGGTGCATTCCAGCACTCTCGCGCCCAAAGTTAACAGCGTGACAAACTTTTGGTTACCGCGCTGCTAACCTGGAGTGCGCGTGTTCGTGTCCCGGCTGCGGCGGCCGCATTTCGATGGGGTCGAAATGCAATTACACCCATGCACTTCGAGTTAGGTGCACGTTAAAGGACCCCAGGTGGTGAAACACACCGGAGGGGGCTCACTGCGGTGTACCGCATAATTATATAAGCGTATTGGGACGCAAAATTCTATAAATAAATATTATTTAGCCGTATATCTGGGCGACGTATTTCGGAGCTGATGGTTTATAGTGGAACGGCACCGACAGTGCCGATAAACGCGGCGAACCAATACCTGCACGTGAATTTCTAAAGTAATGAATGAAATCCAACCAATTGCTTCGTATCACTCATCAGGGGTGAAAAATTCGTAAACACGGGGTGTTGCTGGAGCCGACGTTTCGACATGCGGACTTGTCTTCTTCAAGGCTGCAAGTGCAGTCATGGGTAGTAAGAAGGGTTAAATAAGGTTGATAGCTGGGCTAGTTGGTGACTAATCATTATACATATATGGGTAAGTAGCGCACTTTGGACGGGGACGGGGCGCACTTTTTCAGGGGTTCGCGCGGCGCTCATTCTGAAATTCGCGCGCAAAGAGAGATCCTCCTGAAAGCTTTGTGGGCATGTCATTCTGCGATTCATAAACGCGCTGCCTTGTGCCTGTGAGCTCTGCCAGTGCATATGTTTTGCTGATTCGTGTATTGTGATTGAGTGCACGTATAGCTCGACGCTGTGTATGATGCCGTGTACCCTTAGCAGTCTTGTCGCTGGCTGCGCCTCGAAATGGGCAAAACATGTGTTGTCCCGAATTGCAAGTCGGAGTATAGGACTTGTACGGAAAATGTGTCGCTTTCAAGACACCGCCTGAACCAGAGCGCTGAGATAAGTGGCGACGTGCGATTATAAGAGCAAACAGAGTTTTGGAGCCTACTGACTATGTGTGCGCGAAGCTTTTTCCGGAAGAGTCGATCTCTGCAACATACCATGCAGGGGACAATAGAAAAGCCCTGTTGCACGCTAGAAAGAAACCTACGCTCTCTTGGGATGCTGTGCCTAGCATTTTCCGCGGCTGCCCAAAATACCTGACCGTGCAGCAAAGAACCAGGAAACCTCCTTGAAAACAGTAGGCTCTACTGCCTACTTCTTGGAAGCGACGGTGGCCAAAAGATTCAACTGCTTCGAAAGTGCCTTACCCGACCGCTGAATGTACGCCACGTAGAGACAGCGACTCCACGGCATGACGATGCTAAATGAAAAGGCAGACATCGCAAGAGGCCGCGCCTCGACTTCTGCAGCGACGAGCCTCCTCCACGTGAAGAACGGTAGGCTTTCGAACACAACACTGATAGTGTGAGTGGTATATGCGCCTCACGTCGCCATCAAGCCGGAAAGGTAATTTCTTGTTTTAAATTGAGATGCCACTTTTGAGCCGCTTCATCTATGCCTATTAGGATCAAGAAGCATTAAATGTTGTAGAATAGTCAGTGAACAGAAATCATTGCATATACTACTTCTGTTATTAGGGGCGAAGCTCCTCTTAGTCTAACCTTGCCACGCGTCTGGCGTAGGGCGTAACCGGCAGTATCTCCCGAACAGTATAATAGATGGCGCTGTCTCATCGAAGTACATACAAACTGCAGTTGAGTGATGATATGCTAGATGACGCTGTGCACAGTCTGTGGCGTTATCACCAGTTCTCGTCTCATTTCCTAGAAGGCGTTGCTCCAATAGAAGTGTGTGCAATAGTGCGCGTGTGTTAATCGCCACTAGATAGAGCATTTATATATATATATATATATATATATATATATATATATATATATATATATATATATATATATATATATATATATATATATATTGTTAAGGTGTTTAATAGACAGCACTGAACGACAATGAGTAATGGCGACTGTCACGGCAAGGCACGAACTCTCTGCGCGAGCGGCGTTCTTTTTCAAGCAACCAAAGAGGACGACCCACTAGAAGGCGCTGGAGAGGGTAACCCATTACCATGTCCCAAGGCTTCTCTACAATATATATATATATATATATATATATATATATATATATATATATATATATATATATATATATATATATATATATATATATATATATATACGTCAGAATATATATGACGCCAGAAAGGCAGAAAAAGAGTGTTCCACACTCGCCGCCATGGCTGCGATTGGCGCTGACTAACACTCCAAGGTTTAAATGCACATATATACCCCATAAAGTGGACGGGAGGATGACCGCCGCCGTAGCTCAGTGGTAGAGCATCGGACGCGTTATTCGAAGGTCACAGGTTCGGTCCCTGCCGGCGGCAGGTTATCTTTTCGTCCACTTTACTTTCTTCACATTTATATTCTTAATACTACAGACAACACCCCCGATACTTTCCTTGGCGTTATTGTCTGTTACTCATTAATCTTGTGTCTAACAAAGGAAACGAGCCCCTAAGAGTCATCTTCTTTCCTTCAGATATATATATATATATATATATATATATATATATATATATATATATATATATATAGTGTTTGTCACGTCTTTGATGATCTACTAGGCTATCGCTTTCATTACTGCTGGGCGAAACCACTGAAGATTTCACGGTGTAACCATGATATCTTCAGGAGCTTCGCCCAAGCTCTTCATCATTCACCCGTGGATTTGCTGTGATTTTTTTTTAAATGAGAAGCATTTCTTAGCGAACTATGGCACTTTCGGTGTTTCTATCTATCTATCTATCTATCTATCTATCTATCTATCTATCTATCTATCTATCTATCTATCTATCTATCTATCTATCTATCTATCTATCTATCTATCTATCTATCTATCTATCTATCTATCTAGCCGCCTACGTCTGGGTGTTCTCATGATCGCCCACTTAACTTGGTGTAGCCCAAAAAAATTACAGCATATCTACGGGTGAATGATGAAGAGCTTGAGCGAAGCTCCTGAAGCAATCATGGTTACACCGTGAAATGTTCAGTGGTTTCGCCCAGCAGTAATCAAAGCAATAGGCCGCTTTATTTTTCCTTTTTCCTTTTTTGTTCTTTGTTTATTTTTTTATTTTTTTATGTTTATATATTTTTATTTCTTATTTTTTATTCTTTTTCTATTCTTTTTATTTTATTTTTTTCTATCTCTATGGGACAGCGCCATCTATTGAATGATACGGGAGACGCGACGGCTGGGACACGCCGCATGGAGCGACGACCGACCAGGTGATGCTATAAGGAGCTCCGCTCCTAAAATTGGCATGGGAGGGTAAGTGGATTTGACGAGTGTGACTATCGGGTCATGACATGAATAACGTCGTCAAACGCTTTCGTCCAGATGCGTGTAGCACATACCCCTTTACCACGGCCCGCGTTGTACGGGTATGCGCCACAGGTGATTGACAGTTTAGATCTACCCAGGAACGGCGAGAACAGATATTGGTAATATAAAGAGGTTTATTAGCGGCGACGATACTCAACAGCGACAGTCGAGGTGGGGCCGACTCTCAGCGCGAGTTGCGTTCTCTTCTAAAAGAGCCGAAGAGGGCGACCCACTAGGAGGTGTTCGAGAGGACGACCCATTACCAAGTTCGATCGCTTCGCTACAATTACCCCGGGTACAAAAAGGGAGCCGCCTGGCGACCTAGCAACTTGTCACTATGAGGGGGTCGTGGTAGGGCTTCAGGCGCTCCACGTTGACAATGTCGCGCCCTCGACGGCGCAGGTCCGAAGATGGTTCTATGGGTTCGATCAGGTAGTTGACCGGGGATGTGCGTTCGACGATACGGTAGGGGCCTTCGTATTTCGGCAGTAGTTTTGAAGAGAGGCCGGTTGCAGTGGTAGGGACCGAGAGCCATACAAGCGCTCCGGGGAGGAACGTGGACTCAGAAGTGGTGGTGCCACCGCGAAGGCTCTTCTGCCGCTCTTGTTCGTGCGTTGTAAAGGCCTTTGCAAGCTCGCGACACTCTTCAGCAAGCCTGGCTGTGTCAGAAATAGGCGCACAATCAGATGGATCCGGCTTGTAGGGAAGGATTGTGTCGATTGTGTGCGACGGGTGCCTGCCATACAATAAGAAAAAGGGAGAGAAACCAGTAGTGCTCTGAGGGGCGGTATTGTAGGCGTACGTAACGAAGGGCACAATGGCATCCCAATTTGTGTGGTCGGCGGCGACGTACATCGAGAGCATGTCGCCGAGCGTGCGGTTAAAGCGTTCGGTGAGGCCATTCGTCTGCGGATGGTAAGCAGTAGTTTTGTGGTGAACAACGTTGCACTCTTTGAGAATGGCTTCGACGACTTCCGACAAGAAGACACGGCCTCGATCACTGAGCAGCTCCTGTGGTGGACCGTGACGCAGCATGAATCGATGGAGCAGGAAGGAGGCCACATCGCGCGCTGTAGCCGCAGGGAGGGCGGCAGTTTCAGCGTATCGCGTGAGGTAGTCTACAGCGACGATGGCCCAGCGGTTACCAGCGGACGTCAGAGGAAGTGGCCCATACAAATCGATGCCAACGCGCCCAGACGGCCGGTCAGGGCAAGGTAGAGGTTGCAGACCTGCCGGCGACAGGTGCGTTGAAGTTTTGCGGCGCTGACAATCGATGCAGGAGCGAACAAACTTCTGCACGTAGCGGTACATTCCTCGCCAAAAGTACCGTTGGCGAATGCGGTGGTAGGTTTTCGATACCCCAGAGTGTGCACACTGCGGATCAGAGTGGAACGACTCGCATATGTGAGAACGCAGACTGCGGGGTATTACTAGTAGCCACTGGCGACCGTCGCCGTCGTAATTGCGTCGATGGAGGAGGTCGTCGCGAACGGCGAAGTGGTGGGCTTGACGACGCAATGCGCGAGAGGATGGTGTGGCCGATGGATCGGTCAGCAAGTCTATCAGTGAGGCAATCCATTGATCCTTGCGCTGTTCGGTAGCGATGGTGTGAACGTCGATTGAAGCTACAGCTATGTGAGACACTGAGCTGTGGGCATTGTCGTCAGGCAAGGGAGAGCGGGACAGGGCGTCGGCGTCAGCATGCTGGCGTCCGTTGCGGTACAGCACAGGGATGTCGTAGTCTTGCAGGCGAAGTGCCCACCGGGCGAGACGGCCTGAGGGATCCTTCAAGGACGACAACCAGCATAGTGCATGATGGTCGGTGACGACATCAAATGGGCGACCATACAAATAAGGTCGGAACTTCGTAAGGGCCTAAATGATTGCCAGGCATTCTTTCTCCGTAACGGTATAGTTGGTCTCAGCTTTAGTAAGCGTACGACTTGCATATGCCACGACGTATTCCGGGAACCCAGGTTTGCGCTGCGCAAGGACAGCGCCGAGGCCAACACCGCTGGCGTCCGTGTGTACTTCTGTAGGGGCCGTCGGGTCGTAGTGGCGTAGTATCGGAGGAGACGTCAACAAACTACGGAGCTTTGCGAAAGCGTCATCGCACTCTGACGACCACGAATTGAGGGGCCCGTTGCTGCCAAGGAGCTTCGTCAGCGGCGATATAATAGTCGCGAAGTTGCGGATGAAGCGCCGAAAGTAGGAGCATAGTCCTACGAAACTGCGCAGTTCTTTGACCGACGTAGGTTTGGGGAACTCTGACACGGCCCGAAGCTTGGCTGGATCGGGGAGAATTCCGTCCTTGGACACGACGTAGCCCAGTATTGTCAGCTGCCGTGCTGGAAATCGGCACTTCTTTAGATTCAGTTGTAGCCCGGCGTCGCTCAAACGTGTCAACACATCCCGTAGGCGTTGAAGATGCGTGGAGAAGTCCGGGGCGAAAACTACCACGTCGTCGAGATAACACAGGCACGTGTGCCATTTCAAGTTGCGCAGAACGGTATCCATCATGCGTTCAAAGGTCGCGGGCGCATTACACAGCCCAAACGGCATGACGTTGAATTCGTACAAGCCATCCGGCGTGACAAAGGCTGTCTTCGGTCGAGCGTCATCAGCCATGGGGACTTGCCAGTACCCTGAGCGCAAATCAAGCGATGAAAAGAATTCTGCTCCTTGCAGGCTGTCAATGGCGTCGTCTATTCGAGGTAGGGGATAAACGTCCTTACGGGTGATCTTATTTAGTCGTCGGTAGTCCACACAGAACCGCACAGAGCCGTCCTTCTTCGCAACAAGAACGACAGGAGACGCCCACGGGCTGTTTGAGGGCCGAATAACGTCGCGGCGAAGCATGTCGTCGACTTGCTCGTTAATTACACGACGCTCTGCTGGAGATACGCGATATGGACGTTGCCGCAGTGGTGGTTGAGCGCCAGTGTCGATGCAATGGGTGACAGCAGACGTGCGGCCGAGAGGAGTTTGCGCGACATCGAACGAAGAACGAAATTCTTCCAACAGGCATAAAAGCTGGGAACGCTCGACCGACGTAAGGTTGTCAGCAATCGAGGAAAGAAATACATCAGCGGATGACGAATCAGATGTGGAAACAGCACTGAGCGTACGGGAGCTGGCGCAGTGCGTGTCACCCGGTGCGTCCATAAGTTGTGCGTCTTCGAGGGGTTCCGCTCTGCCGAGACATTCCCCTCGCACCAACATAACCATGAACGGGGATGGGTTGGTCACAAAAATATCCGTGTTGCCCTGAGTGATTTCCACGGTCGCAAATGGCACCAGCAAGCCTTTCCTAGTGAAAACGCGGTCACATGGAGAAAGAAGTGCAACGGCGTCGCAGAGACCGGTGCAATAGACTGACACAGCCGTTGACGAATTCGCAGGAACTGTGATGTCGTCTTTGACGAATACCTTGGTCGCAGCCGATGAACTGTCTGCCAGCGTCAAATGTGAGAATGGTGAGAGCTCTAATTCGGCTGGTGCGCAATGAATGACGGCGTCGTGGCGGGCGAGAAAATCCCATCCCAGGATCACGTCGTGAGAGCATGAAGAAATTATGATGAATTCGACGGCGTACAGAGCGTCCTGAATGATGACACGGGCTGTGCATACCGCCGTCGGGTGAATACTTTGGGTGCTGGCTGTACGGAGGGAGAGCCCGGAAAGCGGCGTCGTCACTTTTCGTAGCAGGCGGCTTAGTTTAGCATCCATAACAGATACGGCGGCTCCAGTATCGATAAGGGCAGATGCGCGAACACCGTCCACAAAAACGTCTATCACGTTCGATGGTCTTCGCTGAGGGCTTTCGCAGTTCGATAGCGTCGCAGCTATTGCCTCGTGGACTGCGACGACTAGTTTTCCTGGTCGCGTGCGACCGAACGTGGCCGCATCGGTGACAGCGAGCGGCGTCGTGGTGACGGTGAACGGCGGGTAGATGCAGCTGGGCGAGACGGCGGCGACGGAGGCGTAGGTGGGTCGTAATACGGCCGGTTCGACTGGATGGTGGCAGGCGACACGTCTCTAGGCGGCTGCACGCGATTGCAATAGCGCGCCACGTGGCCGGTGTAACCGCATGCGAAGCACATGGGGCGGTTGTCAGGTGTGCGCCATCGGTTCGCTGGGGCAGGGCCCGCCCATGGTGCAGGACGGGATTGACGGGGCGGCAACTGATAGGACTACATGGTGGGCTGCAGTCGTGGCCTGTGCGTGACGTCGGCGTAGGCTACCGGTACATCAGCTTCGAAAGATTGAGGTCGAGTGGAGGCTTCGGCGTAAATGTGTGGGGCCGCCGTAGCGACTGATGGGGGCGGTCTTGCGACAACTTGGGCGTAACTCAAAGGTGCAGGAGCCGGATGGTGCTGGTGGTACTCGGGCATGACCTCCGCGATTTCCTGCTCAATTGCTCGACGGAGGGGAGGCAGAAGGGTGGTCGACTGCTGTTGAGCGTACCGAGGGCGAGCAAAGTCCAGCAAAGAGAACTGGCGCGCGATTTCCTCGCGCACGAAGGTCTTGATCTCTGCGAGCAACGCGGAGTGGTCGGGTATGGTCGACAAGCCAGCAAGCTCGGCGTCGCGTGATCGAGAGCGACGGGTCATCGATCGCTGCCGGCGCAGCTCCTCATAGCTTTGGCAGAGCGTGATGACCTCTGCCACTGTGCTGGGGTTCTTGGCGAGCAGCATGGTGAAGGCGTCGTCGTCGATGCCTTTCATGATGTGCCTGATCTTGTCAGAATCGGACATGGTAGCGTCGGCTTTCTTACAGAAGTCTAAGACGTCTTCAATGTAACTGGTGAATGATTCACCGGTCTGCTGGGCGCGTTCACGTAAGCGCTGTTCGGCCTGGAGCTTACGAACGGCAGGTCGGCCGAACACGTTGATAATGGCGGTCTTGAAGTCGGACCACGTCGTAAAATCGGATGCGTGGTTGTTGTACCACAGGCCCGCCACACCCGCGACGTAGAAAACCAGGTTAGTCAATTTTCCGGCCTCGTCCCATTTATTGGGGACACTCACGCGCTCGTAAATGGCGAGCCAGTCCTCCACGTCGGTACCATCGGCGCCAGTGAAGACTGGAGGGTCGCGAATACGAGGGACACCGGGACATGTCGGTGCGGGCGGGGTCGTTTCCTGGGAGGCGTCTTGAGACATGGTAGGCGGCAAGGTACGGGATCGAAGAGCCAGGGGCATCGAACGAGGGCCGAAGTTGTTGTGAAGGCTCAGCACTCTCCACCAAATTATAAAGAGGTTTATTAGCGGCGACGATACTCAACAGCGACAGTCGAGGCGGGGCCGACTCTCAGCGCGAGTTGCGTTCTCTTCTAAAAGAGCCGAAGAGGGCGACCCACTAGGAGGTGTTCGAGAGGACGACCCATTACCAAGTTCGATCGCTTCGCTACAGTAACTTAAAGTGGTGGTGCCATCAAATGTCGAGGCTATAACAAGCCAGTTCTCGGTTGCTTCTGTATGCAAGGACACTCCACACGAAGTGTCGGACGCAGCGAACGCTTAAAATATATTTTAATTTCCATGCAAAGTGTAGCTAAATGACCATTCCCCGATCGAGACCCATCGCTAGCGCGCCAACACCGACGTACCTCTATACACCAGAGCACGCCTGTCTCGCACCCAGGCCGCTGGCGAGCCGAGCAGATACTCTCGCACCCAGACGCCGGGCTGACCGGGCTGCCAAGGCGCGCGCGGGCTGCACCAAGTAAACAGGGCAAGCTGCAATTCTGAGGCTTTAAAGTGAAAAAAAGTACTCGTTCACGCCGCTTAAGCGTATAAGAGCTCGTCTGGGCACTACTGCGTCGTCTTTGGATGCCAAAACAAGCAGCGCAACAAGAGGATAATAGCGTTGTCCATAGGCGTGCGCAGGATTTTCCATTAGTGGGGGCGAAGCTTCCCCGCAGCGCCCTCCCCCCTTCTACCGACGCATTCCCACTGATGTCCTTGCGCTCATAATGAAGTGCAGAGATGAGATATGGTTATAAAACGTTTATTTCAAGAACATTGAATTCTAACATATACAAAATATTATTCAGCAGTTGTCTTCAGTTTCTTGTGTAACGTCAGCAAAGAAAGGCAATCCCTGCGCAGCTGAGGCATCAATGTCACAACGCACGTACAATAATTTCTATTATTTCTGAACCACAGAACGATACAGATCTGCCTCTTTTAACTGCAGAAAATACTTAAAAATATTACCTTAACCTGACTCGACTATTACAGGCAAAGCAGTCTACAAACAGGGCAAACGCATGAGTGCACTTTCACATGGTGAAAATTGTCATATGGTGTCCGACGTTCGTGCAGACGACGAAAAACGCAACCCAAAACACAACGTCAAGGCAATTGCGCTTAAAAGCACGACAATATACCGCAAACTCAAACTTACGGGAAACAGCAAGTTACAATTTTAGTAATTAATGAACACAAACGCTGTGATATGCCTCCTTCTGATCATGCCCAGATGAAACTCTCACTTTTTGGCGCTTGGTGAAGAGCACGTAATAGAAACAAGGGGTATAAATACTTTCTTTTCGCGCAAGATAGCGCATGCGCATTTTTGCATGCTCAACAAACATTATATGAACAAGCTAACCAATATCTTATGTGGTGAAAAAAATGCGTTCTGAACAGATTACTAAAAATACGTAGCAGTAGGGAAATATATTTCTCTCCGCTACCCGCGAAAGGTCTAAAGCAGGAATCTACGCGATTTTGTCACGAACTGCTTCAGGACCGACTCAGAACTAGTTGACAATGCAATGTGTTGCTCAACGAACGGTATAAGCAGCCACCGAAGACGGTCATGGCTCATAGTCGACCTCAGCTTTGTTTTCACAATGGCGAGCTTTGAAAACGTCCGCTCGCATGAGCGGCTAGTGACAGGGACAACTGAAAAGCCTTTAAGGACTTTAAAAAAGTCCTTGTAAACTAATGCTCCTAGGCCGTTTCCTTGCAACCAGTCTAGCCTGTGCTTTCAGTAATCGGAGCTCCGCCCGCAAACTGTCAGACTCCACGTCAAAATATTTAGTCACAACGTCTAACTCTTCGTCACTGGCTGTTAGTGGCAGAATATTCATTATCGCAGATATGAGAACGACGGTCTCCTGCGTGAATCTGGCCTCAATTCCTTCAACGAAAGCATCGATCATGGGGTAAAAAACGCTGACGCGGAGCTCTTCCTCCTTCGTATTGTGAAAAAAACTGACTAGCGTAGTTCATGTCAGCGCGTCTAGACACCTTCCTCTGTTTCACAACAGGAATACCGATGCCGCGTGTCTGGCATATCTATGGCACCTTGAAACATCTTTGTAAAAGCACTCTCGTCCAGCCTCATTTCTTTGAGTGCTTCTTGGAGATTCCTTACTTCCTGGAACGCAGTAAGAAGATTTATTTTTGGATGCTGGCGCGTGCGGCTGACCTTGAGTACCATCGGCAGCACAGGATGGGCCATTTCCATACAGAATTGAACGTCGAAGCTTTCCAGTTGTGCAAGAAGTCCCTTTGCTTTTGCTCGCGTTTCCGGATGCTGCGTTTTGTCCCTGATTTCTTCTACAGCGTCTACCATGGCGGAGTAGTTATCTCGCACTGCTTTGACAGCTTCTGCCCGGCAAGCCCATCTTGTTGTGGACAAAGATTTCAGCGTCGTTAGCCCTGTGCCTAACGCCGAAGATATGAGCTCAAAAATTGCGTGACGCACTGGGCTAGATTCTAAGGAGTTGCATGCAAGCTGCAAAGTGCCGAAGAAGTCAAAATGTATTTTGTTCTCGGCCCTTGACAAACAAGCGTCAACGAGAGCCAGATTCAGACAGTGAGCGTAACAATGGACGTATAATATTCTGTTGTTTTGCTCCTTACATTTAGCTTGCACCCCTGAAATGTGCCCTGACATGGCAGCAGCGCCATCAAAGCAAACAGAATTCACTGATGTCCACGTGATCTTGAGAACACCGAGAACAGGCTGCAGTGCCGAGAATATTGAGCTACTGTCAACACTGAGAAGTCGTTCTAGTGCAGTGAACACTTCTACGGGCCGGTTATTTTCCTCACTGAAGTACCTTATCACGACATACAGCTGCTCGTGGTGTCCACAGTCACTAGTCTCATCGCATATGAGAGACACAGTTTTGCCTTCCAGGCACTGAGTAATTGATTGCATCATCCCAGCATGCAGTGACTCAATGAGATCGTTCTGCGTTCTATTGCTGGTGTACAAAGCATTTTTTGGCCCAGAATCAAGGTAAGTTTGCAAGACAGAGTCATATTGCTTCAAGAGATTTACGATCTCTAAGAACAAACTTTTTTCTGTGCTTTTCTTGCTTTCTTTATGGCCTCTAAAGGGCCTGCCACCCTTCGCGAGTACAATTACAACGTCAACAATACGGTGTAAAAATTCTAGATTTCTTTTTCGTTTTTCTTCCAACAATACGACACGCTTCTCGTGATTCTCATCTAGCAATTCACCTACAGGCTTACATTTTCTGTAAGAGTTCCAGCACAGGATGCTACTTAGGTGACTTTCGGACTTTTCATGAAGCCTGAACTTCTCTACGGCTTTCTTCCATCTGTTAAAGCCCATGGAGATGAATGATGGATCTGAATGACCCTTCCACGCTGGATTATGCTGCGGAAAAGCGCGACAGTAGAAGCAAAATGCTGCGTCTTTCTCGATGCTATATTCAAGCCAGTTAAACTCGTCGTACCAGCGTGCGTAAAACCTTCACGTTTCGTTTGCCGTCTGTTTGTGCGGGTAGCGATCCAAACGAGGCTGAATAGGACCACGCATAAGCCTGGTGCGCCTGTCAGTGCGATGGTCGACGGACGGCAACGACCGCGAAGGGTCACGATCACTCGGTGCGCAGCTAAAAGGCTTCGCAGTAGAGCACTGTTCTTCGTCGCAACCGAGTTCAGTCGGGCAGTTGTCGTCTCCTTGGCAGGAAGGTGATACTCGAACTGGGATGCCCTCGAGGTGCTGTTCTTCGTCGCAAGTGAGTTCAGTCGGGCAGTTGTCGTCTCCTTGGCAGGAAGGTGATACTCGAACTGGGATGCCCTCGAGGTGCTGTTCTTCGTCGCAACCGAGTTCAGTCGGGCAGTTGTCGTCTCCTTGGCAGGAAGGTGATACTCGAACTGGGATGCCCTCGAGGTGCTGTTCTTCGTCGCAACCGAGTTTAGTCGGGCAGTTGTCGTCTCCTTGGCAGGAAGGTGATACTCGAACTGGGATGCCCTCGAGGTTCTGTTCTTCGTCGCAACCTAGTTCAGTCGGGCAGTTATCGTCTCCTTGGCAGGAAGGTGATACTTGAGCTGGGATGCCCTCGAGGTGCTGTTCTTCGTCGCAACCGAGTTCAGTCGGGCAGTTGTCGTCTCCTTGGCATGTAGGTGATACTCGAACTGGGATGCCCTCGATGTGCTGTTCTTCGTCGCAACCGAGTTCAGTCGGGCAGTTGTCGTCTCCTTGGCAGGAAGGTGATACTCGAACTGGGATGCCCTCGAGGTGCTGTTCTTCGTCGCAACTGAGTTCAGTCGGGCAGTTGTCGTCTCCTTGGCAGGAAGGTGATACTCGAACTGGGATGCCCTCGAGGTGCTGTTCTTCGTCGCAACCGAGTTCAGTCGGGCAGTTGTTGTCTCCTTGGCAGAAAGGTGATACTTGAACTGGGATGCCCTCGAGGTGCTGTTCTTCGTCGCAACCGAGTTCAGTCGGGCAGTTGTCGTCTCCTTGGCAGGAAGGTGATACTCGAATTGGGATGCCCTCGAGGTGCTGTTCTTCGTCGCAACCGAGTTCCGTCGGGCAGTTGTCATCTCCTTGGCAGGAAGGTGATACTCGAACTGGGATGCCCTCGAGGTGCGCTGTTCTTCGTCGCAACCGAGTTCAGTCGGGCAGTTGTCGTCTCCTTGGCAGGAAGGTGATACTCGAACTGGGATGCCCTCGAGGTGCTGTTCTTCGTCGCAACCGAGTTCAGTCGGGCAGTTGTCGTCTCCTTGGCAGGAAGGTGATACTCGAACCGGGATGGCCTCGAGGTGCTGTTCTTCGTCGCAACCGAGTTCAGTCGGGCAGTTGTCGTCTCCTTGGCAGGAAGGTGATACTCGAACTGGGATGCCCTCGAGGTGCTGTTCTTCGTCGCAACCGAGTTCAGTCGGGCAGTTGTCGTCTCCTTGGCAGGAAGGTGATACTCGAACTGGGATGGCCTCGAGGTGCTGTTCTTCGTCGCAACCGAGTTCAGTCGGGTAGTTGTCGTCTCCTTGGCAGGAAGGTGATACTCGAACTGGGATGCCCTCGAGGTGCTGTTCTTCGTCGCAACCGAGTTCAGTCGGGCAGTTGTCGTCTCCTTGGCAGGAAGGTGATACTCGAACTGGGATGCCCTCGAGGTGCTGTTCCTCGTCGCAAGTGAGTTCAGTCGGGCAGTTGTCGTCTCCTTGGCAGGAAGGTGATATTTGAAGTGGGATGCCCTCGAGGTGCTGTTCCTCGTCGCAACTGAGTTCAGTCGGGCAGTTGTCGTCTTCTTGGCAGGAAGGTGATACTCGAACCGGGATGGCCTCGAGGTGCTGTTCTTCGTCGCAACCGAGTTCAGTCGGGTAGTTGTCGTCTCCTTGGCAGGAAGGTGATACTCGAACTGGGATGCCCTCGAGGTGCTGTTCTTCGTCGCAACCGAGTTCAGTCGGGCAGTTGTCGTCTCCTTGGCAGGAAGGTGATACTCGAACTGGGATGCCCTCGAGGTGCTGTTCCTCGTCGCAAGTGAGTTCAGTCGGGCAGTTGTCGTCTCCTTGGCAGGAAGGTGATATTTGAAGTGGGATGCCCTCGATGTGCTGATTTTCGGCCACCCGGTGGGTTGGTTCACTGCCACTCTCACATTCATGATGCTCTGAAAGGAATTTTGGTCTTTAGCTCACGCTACGAATATTACTAAGTTGGGCGTTAAAGAGCCTCTTTTGTAAATTTAAACGTAAGCATGAAAATCAACAGCTTACCTGTAGGAAGGAGCGAAGCTCGTAGCCTGTCTCCTTGCGCTCTCTCTTCAGCCAACTTGTTTCGTCGGCAGTGCAGAAACTGAGCTCCAGAAGGCTTGCTCAGTGCCATCGCATCGCTTTCTGCAGAGAAAATTTGGAAATCTTATGAGCTGCGGCAGGCACGTACCTAGGAATATTTTTAGGAGGGAGAAGGGGGAGCAACTTATGGTAACTTTTCTATGCGAATCAGGGGGGAAGGGGGGGAGGTGCTCTGTGATCAGTAATGACGTGAATAACGCCCTCAAAGACGTGTACACCTGCAAAGCAAGATGAAACGAAGTGTAAGCCACAGGTGCGCCCTGTACACTATATACACCCTCTACACCCATACTTTGGGAAACGAGGAACCGGGTCAAAGGGACTCCCAAACAAATAAACACACGAAGGGCGCTGCCAAGAACAAGTAAACAACAAGCGAGAGAGAAGAGTAAATATTTCTCTGAGCATTTTATTCAATTATGTCTGGAAGCATTATATAGAAAGATATATTTGCCGAATTATCACGGTTGTTTCGAATCTGTTTACTGCGCTGCCAAGTTATTTGGCATAACCGACCTACGAGCGTGTCAAACAACGGCACGCTGGCCTCGAGCTCTTTCGAAGCACCCGGATAAGGACGGCGAGTGGTCAGAGAACACGCGAGAGGCGAGCCTTGTTTAACGCATTTGTAGCATGTGGTTTCGTGACCACTGCGGCTCCATGGTTGTCGTTTGCCTGGCGTGCGGCCCGAAATTGCATGCGCTGCAGCGGTGACAAGAATGCAGCTTTTGAAAATCTAGAATTTCATATGCATGTCGTGCTAGTTGTAAGGCAAGGTAACTTCGGCAACGATCGCTAGTGCCAAACACATAAATGCAAAAAGAGGCGCACATCGCGTGCGCGCTGCTCGCAGTGCTTGCGATCGGCGGTCTGCCGTTCTGCGCTTACATCCCTGCGGTTCGCTGTTCGACCTATACAGGCTTAGTGACTTCCACAATACATACGATGTAACTATAGTTAGGCGGGGAAACTTTGAGGCCCATGCGTATATGCTTTACATGACGGCGTGTCTGACAAAGAATTGATCCGCTCTGTCGGCTTTGCCAGGCCGTTGGCTAGGCGAAGCAGCAAACCCCTAGCACGTTTCATTTTTATGATTACTTGGTTTCATATCTAGAGTGCTAATTACACGTAAAACTGGCCTAAATATTACGAGAAAAGATCCAGTGCAGTGAGTGTACTTACCTTCAAGGGCCCACGGTCCACCAGCGAGTAAACGAAACGTTTCCACACGTTGTGAGCGGCAGCCGTCGATTTGCGGCGCTCGACCAAGATCAGGACCGCAGCTTGTGAGCTTCAAACTAGTTCTTATAATAAGCTCACGCTAATTATCATTTTACTTTCCAAAATAATTTCGGATGAATTCACTTAATTTTGATTCATAGAAAAAACTTTTTGGTGTTATCTTTGATAACGTGGGTGGTCGAAAAGTTTTGTTTTCATAGTGTTAGCTACGCCGGCGCAGTCGCGTCTCTACAGTATAGTTTCTTTTTCGCGTACTACTGCAAGGGCTTCTCTCGCTCGCGACACTTGTGATGTCGTCGGATGCGGATTGTGCACGCCACATTTCACATCCCACTATGCGCCATGGAAACAACTCCTACGCTCGAAATGGATGTGTCGTACTTTTGCGACAACGGGATAAACCGAAAGATCTACCCGTGTGCTCGCTGCATTTCCAAGCATAACGAAACCAACGGAAACTCAAGCAAGTCGTGTAATGCACCCTTCAAAACACAGATTTCCCGATGTGCTTTTCCGTAAGCCTTTTTAGTAGGTTTTATGTCCACGTAAGGGAAACAAGCGAATAAGAAGATAGTTTCAAAGTTGTAAGATAATAAAACCCTAATGCATGAAATTACGATATATATTCTCCGGAAGTTGGTTAAATTGGGAAAGGGATTCAGCTACCGCGGCATTGTATTTGCCGCTAACTCACGTCGGCTTGTTAAATCTCCGCGAGGGTGGCCCAAACATGGAGCCCCTCACGTCGACCGGACACGGTAGGCTCCATGTCCGGGCGATGCAGACGATGTAGACGGTCACACAAAGCTATCACGGGTAGACGATACGCCGAGAGGCAGAGAACGAGTGCAGTTATCGTACAAGCACTCTACGTGCAATGATACTTGAAGCGATCATCTCCTAAACCCTACGAAAAAAAATAGTGCGTGTTAATCTTTTCGGCGCGTCCTGACTTGCATATGACTCTCTTTAAAGAGACACGTTAACTCTCTCTTGGGTCTCGCGACTGTCCGACAAGAGTTCACGTGTGCCTTTAAAGAAAGCCATATACGTAGCATGTCAGGACTTGCTAAAAAGACAAGAGTAAAAAAACTCTTCTACTGATATAGCAAGATTGTTGCGACACAATATCAGTACTATCCGTAACATGAAGTATAAAATAATGAAAGGATCCACCGCTGCTATTAGTGGCATCTGGGGTGTGAGAGAGCTACCGACTGTTGAGTTCGTTCAATGCGTAGACGAGGCTTCCAGACTCGTCACAATAAATGCCGTGGTTGGGGCGCCTAGATGCTTTAACACGATCGCGTTAGAGCGCAACCAGTCTGTGTCAAAATAAGAATGAAACCACCGCTTTCTTTACTCCTTTATTTCAGGAAAAACTTAAATCGAGTATTGTGGCCAAAGTAGTTTCGTTAGTTTTCCCCTGCCTTATCCTTTTCTGTTTCCTTCCTTCCTTCACGATATACATGGGTCGACCGTGTCGCATTTCGGAGGCGCGGAGTTTCGGCAGCGTAAACACAAGCTCACCGAACTGCGACACACATATGGAGCGGCCTTCCTCCGGCAGTAACACGTGGATGACCTGCACACTCCTAGTTAACAATGCCCAAGTATCAATCGCTTCGTTGGAGTTATTCAATCTGGGGAAATTTCGCAATGCAGCAGGGGCCAGTAAAGGACACAAAAACAAGCATAACAGTAAATATTGTTGCGAGTTTTTCAAGTGCAAGCCCTATGTTACCGCGGGACACAGCAAGCGCTAGCGAAGCGTCGGCTAAAGGCGGGTACGGCTACGTTACACGCCCTCCAGCTCGGTAGCGGGTGGTTTCAGGCTAGCAAAACACATTTTTTTTAATTAAGCATTTTCTTGGCACAAAATAAGTACTACGAGGTTTCTGGAATGGTAGTTCTTGCAGCAGTCCATGCGAACCGCCTGATGTTCGCCTTTAGTGTCCTTTGAACAAACGGGACAGGCCCGACTAAGAACGGGTAAGGAGCTTATTTGCCCCCCCCCCCCCCCTAGATGATTAGGGGGGAGCAGCCGCCCCCCCTGCCCCACCCCCCGTGCGCACGCCTATGGCGCTGTCTGCGACGATTACGACGCGCCACGGAAATAGTGCCGGTGCGGTGTTTTCAGCTTCGCCGCGAGTGGATAACTGTGATTCAAGCAAGAAAATTAGGAGCCGAGTGAAAATGCGCGAGTAAGTACACTAACTGCGTGTATTCTGCAGTGTGATACCCACCTATTTCATTTTGCGAACCTAATTTTCGTGACACGCAGCTGGGTTGAAGGCCGGCGCGAGCTTTGTGTGGGGGTGCACTTCATACCTTTGAGCGTTTCCTTTGACGAAAATCTTGTGCAAGGTAGTGCTTTCAAGCACAAGCAATCGGAATGCTTTGCCACTTTCAACGTAGCATTAAGCTTTAGTGCTTTTGACGGCATCCACGCCTTCAAGATTTTGTCTTCAAAAGGTAATAAATGGCACGGTGCTCCACAACAGCTGGCCATAATTTCGTGCTTCCATTTCAGTGTTTGATGTCCCCAAATTTATTTGGACACGAAGCTTCCAGCTGCACATATTACATTTATTGGCACGTAAGTAAACAGTACTCGTGCTGGTGTCCTTTACGTCGCAGGCGTAGCTAACCGGCTTAACTAAGAGTAGCACAGTTTCGCTTGTAAAGCACCATCGTTACAAGAATAAAATCGTACAGGTAGCTTCAAAAAGTGATCGCTGAACGATACTGCAGGTTATACTCTCTGATAGAACGCTTTTGTGAGCAACACGCATTACTGTAAGAGCGCCCGTGAAACAAAAATTACGTTCCGCGAAACTACCCGTAAAGCGTACTCTAATTATTACGCGGTGCATGCTGAAATGATGAGCTTTCACAAAACTTTGTGCACCGCTTGTAATATGGGGCAACAAAACATCGTTTCACTCTTTCGCGAGCTGCACTGCGATTACGATTCACGCGTACTACAGCGAGAACGCTTTTTTACAAATGTAACGGCGTACGTATCTGACGAGGTTGCTTCCGCAGCCCACTGAGCACGAACTGTATACATTGTGGACTTGCATGAGCAAGATGTTCTTGATGTACCAATAAAATCAGCGAAAATGTCCAGGCTAGGAAAGACGCGAAACACGCTCTCCGACGGGCTGAGTTTCGGGAGTTTCACGTTTGCTCTGTGTAGCGTCTGCTGGCGTGGCAGCCCGCGCACGTTGTTTCGGCGCGTGTGCGATAGATGGCGCGACGCGTCATGCAAATATGGCGATGCGCATGGAATTCGCTGTGTTCTGGTCTATAGGAGGGGCAACAGGAGTAGTGGTGACGTCACACCAGATCTGCTGTAGTGACGTGAGCGTCCTCCGGACCCCCGCCACCTCCACTACGTACGTACCGGCAAAGCATCGGTTACATCACTCGCCGAGTTTCGATCGTTTCTTGGCTAAGTGTGTCACAGCCTTGTGTGGTCACGTAACCAAGCCTCTACACTGCTACGTCACTGCCCAACCTCGGCGCCCAGAAACCGAAACCAAAAGTTGGCAAAATACAAAGGCGATATTAAATTATTTAGCGAGAATACATGAATTTTGGTGCGTGTATCATGCTTCCTGGAGCTGTAGAAAACGCTGACAGCACAGAACGCGCAATCCTCAAATTCGGTGGCATCACCCCTTTAAATGCTTGAGCGCAAAAAAAAAACCGACAACGGCAGCTTTGACCCGAAGAATGCAAAGAATAAAAAAATTCACAGCATATCCTCGGGTGAATGATGAAGAGCGTGGGCGAAGCTCCTGAAGCAATCATGGTTACACCATGAAATCTTCAGTGGTTTCGCCCAGCAGAAATCAAAGCGATAGCCCAGTACATCATTAAAGACGTGACAAACACTGTATATATTTATACAAGAAATAACGGCTTTATTATGAAGTATTTATACTTCATAATAACGGCTTTATAGTCGGTGAAGTGATGGATCGGTGATGGGTCGTAGTGGGATGTTTGCAAAGACGAAGTAGTGGGCAGTTTTCAAAGGTGGCTTCCGTTTCCCCTTCATTATAACGGCTTTATGGTCGGTGAAGTAATGTATCGGTGATGGATGGTAGTGGGATGTTTGCAAAGACGAAGCAGTGGGCAGTTTGCAAAGGTCGTTACGCCAGACAACGGAGACGTGACAAGGTTAGACTAAGAGGAGCTTCGCCCCTAAAATCCGGATCCCGACAGGAATTGAACCCAAGCACTCTCCGTGGCAGTCGGGTATTCTACCGCAGAGCCGCCCCAGGTCTATAAGATAGTTTGGAAAAACAGCCTGTGCAGGCGTACTGTAGGTGCAACGTCAATTGTGGTTGTGGTGCTGGCTATATAATTTTACAGCAAAGCACTAAACACTACATATGTACTCCTACAATACAGGCGCCACATCAGGTTATCGTGTGTGGTTCCAGTATTGGCTCCGCTTCTACAGCACTCTAATAAACACAACATTTTATTTCTCTGATTAAGCAAGCTATATTGAAGCATTGCTCGACCCCGCACGAATACTTTAACGAAATTTACGCATGATATGATTGCACCATAAATGCACCTAGTTTTGATAATACTGACGTTTGTGGGCTGACGTTACCTCGCACCCTAAGGTACCCTTTAAACGCCATTGTTGTCGATGTGCCTGGTAAGCCTACCATATGCACACAGCTGCAATACTTACAAAAGCACGTCGATTCACCTCGTAACGCTTGGCGCAAAGTCATAAAATAAGGCATAGAATCACTCGTTGACTGCTTCGCATGAAACTAATTCCCACAACGCGTGGGATCTGCCTAATGTTTTTACGTTCACGGTATTTACGTGATTATAATTAGTTTGCCAGAGTTGATGTCGTCAGGCAAGATTTTCTCGTGTTTGGATGCCTCTTGCGTTTCATCGGCACAGCCAGCGGCAGCGCGTTGGAGAGAAGGGAAACGCGCGTTGCTTGCACCCAGTTTGTATTTTTATGCCAGAAATGGCGCTGCCTGTCAAGAGCAGCAGCGCCACTAAGCGATGTTTGGGGAGCCTATGTCGGGAGCGCGCGGCGGTATCCTGCCTAGCACGCAATCGAGGCGCGTTCGATAGAGATCGACTCCGTAACTCCTCGCGCCCAATAGTCGGGCACGTTAGAAGGCGCGCCTAAGCAGACACCGCCACTACCGACCGTCGTTTGGTCCGGTCTTCTTCGCCAGCGAGACCTCACCGGTATTTTCTAGAACGGACGACAACGACGTTGAGGACTTGCTCTCGTCCTACGGGCAGAGTGAGGGCGCACTAGTGGGATGACGCCGCAAAGTTGAGGAACGTCAACCTTTAGTTCTCAAACATGACAAATCTGTGGTGTATGAATCACGAATGGGAGCTTCAGGACTGTTCGCCTTTCCAGGGGTCGTTCTCGAGAATTCCTCGGCCGCCGGGCCTTGAGGGCACTATGCATTACGATGCTCGGTATGTCGGGGCGCGCGCAAAAAACATGAACTCTTTGCTACAACAAAGTTTGCGCAGGAGCTCTCTAGCGCGTAGTGTAGGTGTACTGTGTCGCACTCATATCCTACAATAGGGTTTCTACAACGCAGACTACATGACATGCCAAGCGAGAAGGATGGACGTGAAAGCTGAGTGGACGACGCTACTTTTGAGTAAGACTTTATGCTGGCCGAATTCGTTGACGTCAAACGGATGCATATTAGTGCAAACCAAGAAACAAAGACATGAGAGCACGGGAAGATAAAATATCCTTAAAGAATAAAGGTAATGCGCACTTACCTGAGCATAGTGTAGGCTGCATATGTGAGACTGCTTTGCGAGATCAAGATAATAGGCAGGAATAGGGACATGAAGGGAGGTAGGAGGTGTATTAGTAATACTTCTGTTTGCATTTTCCAAATTGAGATTAAGCTATTTGATATGTCAAAGTGATTGCATTTGCCGATACTGACGCACGCATGCGCGAATCGTTCTATTCTCCTGGCTTCTGAAACTTTTTCGCGTGAACAGCTGAAGTTTAGCGTCCTACCATTCAGATTACTCGAGTCTTTGTTCCATTGTTAGCGCTATTACCTATCCCTCTGACGCTACTTTTGCTTGTTCCGGAATCAGCACAGTTTGGTGTGACAGTGAACACATGGTAGGTAAGCCCATTTCTGCAGGTAGCCTGTTACTGAATTACGTTTTCAGTGATAGAGAAAGAGAAAAAGGTTATTCTCTGTGAAAGAAAAGCGACGCTATTCCTGACCTTCAAGGTAGCCGTGCGTTCTTTCCTCACCTCATTCTCGACGTATCCCATCACACAATAATAGAACGCGTACAAGGCAGATGAGGCAAGATATTGGAACCAACGCGCGATGCGGGCGTTGGTTCCAAGCGGGCGATGGTTCCTCGCTGTGCCGGGTTTTGCTCAACTTAGTGCAAATTGCCCGCAATTTTTTAGGGGCGAAGCACCTTAGGATCTCGGCTTGTCGGCGGTGCATCGTCATCTGCTGTCGCCGCGTGCATCGTCGTTTGTGCGCCTGTGTATACTTACCTCCCTCCTTTTCTTGTCTCAAACATTACTAGATTCCACCCTCGCAATTTGCATATGTGCTTGTCTCCTTGCGTGAATGCCCTTATTGTTATTTCTATTCACTTGTTCTGCAGTTGCGTTTGTTGCAGGGAAACTGTAGAGGCCTTCCTCTTCATCTCTCACTCTTCCTGTGCGTCAACAAAAAGCACATATTGGGCACACCCCACCACTCCAACAAACGTTGTGCGTAGATTGGACTGCAGCTAAGGATGTGTCCAAGGTACTAACAGAGCCGATAAGTGTGTAACATAATGACCACAAAGCCATGGTCACCACCATCACGACCAAAAATTAATGACCAACCGATCAAGACGATAAATACTTGGGGGACGCTTGAGCTTCACCTTTGAGAGTAGAACGCGGTAGCCTAATCTGGCTCCGTGCGCATCGCCTTCTCAAATGCTAGCCTCACTTCGGTTCTCGGTGCATACCTCAACCGTGCCGTAATGAAACCAACGACTGTGTGCGAAACATTGGCCGTTTCAAAATATCTCGGTGCCTACTTCAAGTACAGTTGTTCAGTGCCCAGTACGCCTTAATTCTTCCTTTTGCGATTCAGCGAAGGGCCCACTGCGCGTCCTTAAGGCGACACGGCTTTTAAGGGGTGGGTCTTTAAAACACCCACTCGTTGCGCACTTCACACGTTTTCACGCCTGACGTGATTCTCCGCTTCTGCCACGCAATATTACATGTGTTAAGGAGACTCCTCCCACTACACGACATTCATATAGTATTTTTTTCGAAGCAGTTTCAACCAATAGCGTGCCTCTGTGGTAGCGATTTCTTGGTCACGGACAACATGATGATTTTTCGCTAACAACCAACGACGCCGACACCGGAATTTCTGCGAAACGAGCTCTCTAACGCTATTGTCCTATATGTGGGCAAACATTTCGTCAGCATGACCACTGGTCAAGGTCATTAAGTGAGCTGGTACCATTGTTTGAAATTATGTCTCAGGTCTAGGTCGTGTTCTAAACACGATCGTTTTGTCATCCACCATCGCAGAGTGGAATGGCCCACATTTCAACGCGAAGGCGTTAAAGGACTCGTTGCCTAGAAAGTTTGGTGTCGGCATCGGTGGTTGTGAGCGAAAAACTGGCGTTGTCCGTGATGGGTGCCAATATCGTAATGGATGCGGATAATAAATATTATGGGCCTGAGTCGGAATCGAACCCAGTCCTTCCGCGTGGCAAGCAGGTGTTCTAACACAGAGTCACGTCAGTGCTTGAAATAGCCCCGGAAAGAACCCTGTACGGGCTTCATCTAGTGCGAGGACTCGCGTTAAAGTATGTAACATTGCGTTCGTTCTGGACTATTTCTCTGTGTGCGTTTTAGATTTATTTATTTATTCAAAAACACCTTACAGGCCCCGAAGGCACTCAGTAAGGGGGGTTACAATGAAATCACAAGTTAACCTGTGAGGAACTGGCTTACAATGCAAGTGGATACTTACAAACCAAGAAAAGTAGAGTGCAACAAAATGGCCAATGCAGTACGTTAGCGAAAGTCAACGGCAGCTGAAACAGCAGATTACAGCACGTTAACGTAAAAAACGCAACACTCCGTAAATAGTAAAAAAGCTGGAAAGTTAAACAATAAAACAATCTTACGCCGCTACTATAAGAGAATGCACATCAAGCTGTTTTGTCGAAGCGTGTTAGGGTTACTATCGAAGGCGATACCATATATACACACCGTTTCCATATGCGGAACGGCACGCGGCCCCGAAAGCGACGGCAAAAATCCGCCGAAAGTGTTCGTCAAGGAGACAGAGAGTTATAAATAGACATTTATTTGTGAAACAGTGTTCCGAGCGATGCTCGGTATTACCCTAAGATGGGAGGGCTCCCTAGTCCAGGAACCCTCTGGCTTCAACTGCCCTCTTGGCCCTGATGACAAGTAGTCGCTGGTCGTCCAGGTCCTCGAGGGCGAGCTTGGCCTCCCACGTTTCGGTTAGGTGGCCGTCATTCGTGCTTAGCGCTGGATTGACGTCCGTCTCCGGTTGCATATTGAGGTCTACATGACACGGGCATTCCAGGAGCAAATGTACCAGGGTGTCCGGTACGCTGCAGAGCGGGTACATGAAGCTATGTTTCGTTGGGTAGAGGTGGTGGATTAATATTCCATGTATGTGTGTGTTGCCTTCCAGGCGTCTTACCAAGCAGCCGCCAAGCAGAGTGACTTCCCGGCAGGCGATCCCAGAGAATTCCACGGAGCAGGTAGAGCCAATTTTATATGCGTCGCCGCCATTTCGCCGCGTCATGCCGCGTCGTCTTGCCGGCAATCCTCACCATATATGGTAATGACAGCTACCAATCGCTGATTTCGAACTGTGCAATCGCAGACGAGAAAGACGGATTTAGAGCCGCACTGCGAGCCAGCGGAAGCCACTGCCACAACCACATAGTCTGACAAAGACAAGTAGATGTATCGTGAACCAGAAAAGGTACTGAAGTAGATAACTAGTACGAGCGTTCTCTTGGAAACAGAGTGACGTGCTGCCGTCTAACGGCTGGCGGGAAGCTGCGTAGCTCCGCCGCTTATAGGCTCGTGTGTCCACTCTTGCCATTTTCTGTTACTCTATGGTTAGGCCTCGAAAGTGAAGCCAGAAATCCGCCATCTTACCAGTGACAAAATAAAACGCTAGCGGGTAGCGAAGAAAAAGCAGCGTTTTCATCACACGCTTTAGCAGTTCACTATGCACAGTCTTTTGGGACATATAGTGCTCGACATGTACCTTTGCGTTACAAGGTCTCTTAAGATGCCTCGACATCTTGGCATGTATTATTGGGTATCGGCTCATCAATACTCTGCTCGATAGGTTACTTTCGTGTGAACAACGATCTCTTATTTGATCATTCACCTGGCGTTTGCACAAACAGGGGAAAGCTACTTTATATCTGGGGGAGGGGCACCACCTGAAAGGACGCGTTTCTTACACAAACCAGGGGCAAACCGTGGTTTCATCTTCGTCGGCTACGCGTTGCGAGAGTTTCCACCCCAGCATTTTTTTGATGCGAAGTATCTTATGGCGGAGTTCAATCCGGTGGTAGTGGTGGTGTGCGGCGTGACCACCCTTACTGCGCATGCGCATACCCTCTCTACTTCCCCTCTCCCCTACCCCTCTCCACTGTCCCTCTCCCCTACCCATCTCCCCTTCCCCTCTCCGCTCCCCCTCTCCACAATCTCTCTCCCCTCCCACTTTCCACTCTTCCTCTGAAACGCAGGCTAGACATGCCGAAATTCTCTCCTGCGCAATGGCGCGATGTGCACCAGCGCATGCGCGTCTCCTCCCCCTCTCTCTCCTCTCCTACGCTGCCCCCCTCTCGCACGCCTGCCGACTGTGTTCCCCGCTCGCCCTGTGAGAATTAACGGCCAGGCTAGAGGGAAGACAAGACGCGCATAGCGTTCCTCTTCGCGTTCCACGACGCGAGGTCGCTAGCATGCCCAAAGAACGCCAACGGAACGCGATCGTGCAAGTGCTCCGGCTTCGCATCGCCTTATGGTTCCCTTTAGCGGGAAATGGTGTAATTTTTTAAATCCTCCTTGGTGTTCGTAGAATTTCTTTCGGAGGATCACCGAACAATGAGCGTTACGCGGATCTGAAAGACTATGTTGCCGTGCTCGCAAACCGCTGCTAACTACAGACTCTCGGAGTAAAAGGTAGATATCCCGTATCAACCGGCCGCCTGGGTATTAATCCTTTGGCAGCCTAGGAATTGACTTGCAAGCAAAAGTTTCAGCAAAAAAGAAATTGAAACACATCCCATAGTTGTGTACCCAGTGCAACATACACATAGTGCGGTATTGCGGAGTTTAAACGCGTGCAACAATCCATGCTGTTGGATAGTAGTCTTATTACGTGTGCGCATACGTGTATGCATGGCAGCTCAATATAAATAATGGCCGCCATCGCGCCCTGCGAAAGTGAATGTGCGGTGAAGCTGTATTGTCCTCGAGATCTTGGAGTGGCGCCCTCTCGCATGTGACGTCAGAGCGGGGACTCCGCTCTCAAACGCGCTGCAGCAGCCATTGCTTCTGTATGCGGATCGTCTGCTTCAGGCCGGAACTTTGTCGAACGAACAACCGTTGCAAGCTAACGCTTGCAACGGATGTTTTCGAGTGTAATCTTGAACTTGTTTTAGTTGCGGCCCAATCGACAGGGCCAATAAATCACCCGGATGGCCGACTAGTGCACCGATGCCACCGACCGCATTGCTGGTAAGAAAGTGAAACTATGTGTGAGTGTTCTCGCTCGTTCTCTTATTTCCGCCGTACGATCGATACTTATTAGTTTGGGTGGTGCTTTCGATATTTCAGTAAGCGTGCTGTTCTCCAGCATCTACAAGTATGTAGATAAAGCTTGTGAAAGGTAGCGGTGCCTCATCGAGGACGAGGCGGTGTACGACGCAGGCCACGTTGTTGAATGCGTGGTCGAGGCCGTCAACAGAGATCCCACCACCACCGCTGCTTTCGTCCTGCAAACAAGTGCGCAAGTGCCGCCTTGTTGCACACCCCTTTGCCGATGCCCATGATCGCAGTTTGTCCCGTAACGTTGGATCAGTGAGAACGATATTACGTCGTAGTTCCAATTAATACATCACAGGGCCGTTGCATGAGTATTAGAATGTAAGAAATAGTTAATCGCCGATTATAACATGCACAGGGCCACAGACATTAACGTGGCAAAGGCAAGCTGGGTCGAGTTTCACGCCACGCAGCCTAACGAAAAGCTTAAAGAGCTCCGCTTTTAAAAAAAGCGTCTGCACTGCCTCAGGTGAAAACTTTTAGAGAATGTGCAATAAACAGCGGCAATAGGTTTCGCTTATGACTTTATGATAAGCAGTCCGCTAGGCGCGCGTTTGCCTTCATAAGTAAAATACGTATGTACGCTATCCAAATGCAGCCGTAGTCTCATACATCCTGCGCCGCTCAGCTGAGCTCACACTCACAAGGCGCACTTTCCTGCGAGGCGATTCGGAGGCCGCGTCGTCGGCTCCTTCTCCAGGGGCCTTCGCGGCAGGTTGTGGGACGGCACCGCACCTTGTGTAAGTCGCCTATGCTTATAGCCTGCGTGAAATAAACGCCTTAAGTATTGGCGAGGCGCTTAAACACGGTCACAAGCTTACCTAAGAGTCGCGCGTACGGTGGGTAGCGGAAGTCCCTGTCCGCCAAGTGCTTGCTGCACACGGTCGATGAAGGCGTGGGGCGCTTTCCCATTCTGAGCATGCGATGCACTTCTTCAGCTTTGGGTCCTTAGGGTAGTTGTGAAAGCGAACGCCTTTTTCACGAGCGGACGAAGTACACTGAGGCACGGAGCAGTACTTCACCATTGCGCAGCACTCGCCGCGGTGAAAAGCGGCCGCACTTCTAAAAAACAAAGAGATGTACGTTCTAAATGAACGTTCAAAGCAGTCCCACGGTTGTTCTAACAGCGTCAGTAGCAACCATACGCAAGATAACCAATTGAACTGCTTTTTTGTTGAGATTTACCACAACGGTGGTTTCAACACGGCGCTGGGCCTAAGTAGCAGATGAAAGCGAGCGAATCCCCGCTCTCACGTCATACGGGCGCCGTTCGCAGCGCCGCCATCGGTCGCACACCAGGCCAATAGGCACATGCGGATGGGGGGATATGTAATATTATTTTAGAGTAATGGCAGTGACAATCGCCTCGTGGTCGCTACCATATTCAACAAGACGAATTTGTTCCTTTTGTCGGGCATTGTATTCACGTTGTTTTTGTGGTGTCTTTATATTTCGTGGTCTACCCGTGACAGTCTTGGAATAAACTGAAGGAGTTGCCAGACGGGTCTTCTTTTATATATGTAAGCGGGATACACGCGGGCAGAAGGAATGGCCGTTTGAAGTCATGTCAAGCCCTCGTGCGAAGTGTAACGCAGCTGCAACCTGATCTCTACCGGGAACGCATAGGAAAGTGTTCGCATTGTTCACAGGTGCCTTATCATCCATCATGCGGTTTTGATGCTTGTTCGGTGGTTTTGTTTATTGAAACTGTAGCGGATATGGCAGAGGAAGAAGGATGCTGCTACATACGTTACCAAAACCAAACTGATTTATTCCAATGGCCCACGCGCTCGCCTCTCTTGCCTCCACAGTCTTCATCGTCCTCGCTGCGTCGGCATGCCGACACGCTACAAAACGAACACTGAGCTCTATGCTGTATGCCTGATTACAAAGAAAGACATGCAGTTTGCCTTCAATTGTTAAAGGCCCCCTAAACCACCCAGAGGCCGAAATTTAGTTTGGGCGTTGGAGCTGTGCACGAGTCTGCAGAGAACGCTAGCGGAGTTACAGGAGTTTGCTCATTTAGCTTTTTCCTTCGCTACGCCGGGTTCGTCGGCTGGTCTGTCCACCTCTCCGAATGCCCATCCTCAGCGTCCGAGGTGGAAACACAAGGAGCGCGAGCATCTGCTAGCAGAGGAGCACGCGAGCGCCTGTGTGATTTGCCCAATTTCTGTAGCATATACGCGCTATAGGAGTTTTGTGGTGACGCCACAATATTTCCTGACCAACGAGAGAGATACAGCTTCGATCTAGAAGGTGCGACCCGTGCGCCCCGCTGAAAAACACGGGCAAAAGCGTAAACGTTGTGCTGAAATTTCCGTCCACATTTGCACTAGTAGACGTACCGCCACTTTCTTTCGTGACCACGTCTATAGAACGTGGGTCACCGGTGACGCGAATGCGCCGAACGAGAATTTAAAAGTACGGGTGCTCCTATAATTTAGGTGCACCATCTAAAACACTCTGTAAGCACTAATGTTCCGTAGCCTGCATAGTTAGTTTGTTTCCCGAGTTGCAGCGATTTTTTACAGCGACTCAAAGATAGCGGTTCGGTTGGTTTGTTCACGAAAATGGCAGACAAAATGGTGAGAGACCCTTTCACAAATGTTCCTTGGAGAATTGTGTTGCGTCGGCAAGCGATTTTGAGATGGGAAGCAGCTTTTGCGCTGGGCTTTGTCCGTAGTTCCATTGGCGACCGTCCGCCTTCTAAAACCTACCATAGCCATCTCTAACATATTGAGCGCACCCTCGCGCCACAGAGAAGTCGTCTCCGTCTTGTTCTTCGACCGCCTGGATGATAACACGTGCAGAGCACTTTAGGGGCCCGGGATCCGTATGCTGTCCTAGCTTGGCGTAACGCAGACAAAACCACGTGTGCTGGCACGCGATAGCGCGTTCGGGCCTGTGTAAGGGGCTGGGTAAGGCGCTGTGGCCTCTCCTTCTTACACTCTCTCAGCAATCATGTGATGGTGTCAGCGAACGAGATTCTGCAGACGCGCGATGAACCCGCGTGGCGTGCTCCAACAAGAGTTCGGGACGAGTAACAGCAACAGCAACTAAAGTGAATTCATGGTGAGTTCCACATGCTAGGACGCGTTAACATCGGGCAAGGTGCCCGTGATGAACGGAACTTTAAGTCGAACCATGCGCTCCTTCGCATCCCCACATGGTTCCGTTTAGTGGGAGATTGTGATTTTTTTTTGCTGTTCCTAGAAGAATTGACTTCGCGAATGATGTAAAATAATGAAAATATAGTTCGGACGATAAAAAGCTGTAGAACGAGCCCGGAGAGTAGCTAGGTGTTGAGCAGTAGGCTACGCTTTCTAGTGTATCGATTTTTTACACCGATTGATATGTGAGGATGTTGGCACTATTACATCTTTGATTAGTGGTGTAGCAACAGTATATGGTAAAAATTTGCTGATGTCCTTCAACAAAAGAGAGTAATGTTCAGCCCAAGAAGGCTGCCCGTCCGTGACCCTAGAGTAGTGTTGCGCAGCGAAGCGATGTGTGTCATGAGGAAAATCGGCGTTTTGGGCATATTTTTTACAGCGAAGGTAATAAGGTTGCACATCCTGTGGAAGCAGTCTATACCAAAGATGATGGTTCTTGGGAAATGGTCACGGCCGCAGAGATGGTGATTTTCATTTGCCTGCTGATATATACAGGCATCGTTGAGCTTCCACGACTACACCTCCCCAAAACAAGTACCTTCAGAACATGTCCTACAGATTGACTAAGCGGAGAGTACGCAAGAAGGGGTAAAGGACAAGAAACTTGACGACTGGACAAATGCCACTTGCAATGCCTGTTTTGTTCTGTGGCACACCAACCCTAGAACAACTTTTTTATATATCTTAGAGCTTTCAGACATGGTTTCACCAATTTCGATGATGTCATACATTGAAATGTGAACACTTTTTGGTAGCTTAGAAGTTTAGAATATTTTTCTTGTGTGCGGTGAAGCCATGCTATGGGTTGTTTTGGTGCCGTGTTGAGTGCTACCTTTTGGAATCAGATTGCTTTCCTGTGCTGATATTTAACATACTTTACTAAAATACCTATGGCTCAATAGCAAATTTATTCGTCTTCTCAATTATGTTTATTTTATTGCTGTGTTTGAAGAATTTGTACAGGGAAAAAATATATCCATGTAACCTGATGGACTAATACAGTTTTCACTGGGCAGACAACAAAATTGTAACTCATACGCTTTTTGAGCTCGATCATTCGAACTTTCCTCTAATATAGACATATTCTGAGCAAATATTTTGTATATCTTAGATAACTTTTCGTTTTTTTTCTTTCTTGTTGGGGGCATAACAATAAAAATGTTCTGTGCAATGTTCAATAAGTCTAGATTTTCATAAATAGTCTGGCATACTATACCTAATATGAGTTTTTTCGAAGTAATACAATTAAAAAGTACAATCAATTAGCTTCATAATGATATATATTATTGCACTGTATGTATCGTATTATTCGTAATGAAAATAATTAATATATAAAAATAACAAATATGGCCAATATTCGCACACTCACGAAAGAGTTAAGAAGAAAAAAATTGTGGCGATTGGGAATGGAGGCAAGGGTGTTCAAGTCCACTAACGTGAAACATGGGGAGGGGCGAAGCATGCAGCATGCGCCGGTGTTTCAGACAGCGAAACGCGTGCTGTTCGCTTTCTCTCACCACACGGCGAGCACTGAGGCGGTGGCGCCCTTTTGTGCGCTGAACCGGTTTTAATCAAGCTGAATCACCGTCACTACAGCAGACGACACACGCCGTAAAGCAGACGAGGCACGCCGACATGCCGAGACCATAAGGGGCTCGGCCCCTGGCTCCGATTTGACACAGACACCCGTAATTCGCTTTCAGTTAAAGCGCACGCTGAAAATCTCTATTGTTCAACAAAGCACAAGAGGAATCTCCCACCAGCGCTACATTGCAGACCAAGATGCAGTGCCTGTATATGCGGGATGGCCGGTGAACGGTTGTGCAGCCAGAGCAGCCGGTTTTATGGGCGAAACACCATAAGGTATTGGCTTGTCGGCGGTACATCGTTGTCTGCTGTCACAGCGTGTATCGTCGTGTCCTGTCCAATTGTTTGAGCGCAAGAGAGGGCGCCACCGCCTCAGCGCTCGCCGTGTGGCGAGAGAGAGTGAACAGCGTGCGTTGACTATAGAAACGCTCTTTCTGCGATGAACGCTCAGCAACCAGCTCGTCAGCAACGAGAACGCGCCCTCACGCGCAAGAGACAACGCCGACGCAGGTAGCGTCTGCTAGCGAGTATCTTGAGTGGAAAAAAAAGTCACATTTTCGCCGCAACTGCGGAGCAATGAATGCGATAGCAACAAATTGGAATGTAACGCGAATAACGGAAAACAGGTCGAAATTGCCAGCTAGTCGCTCAAGCGCAAAGGACGCACGAAAAGAACGCTCACAGGACAAGCGCGAACTATCAAGTGTAACAGTTGTTACTTATTTCTGTTTGAACAGCGTACTCGTTGATGACCATGACCAGAGTGACCATATAATTGCTATCGCAAAACAAACCGTCTGCTCGCACTGCATCACCGTTCACCGGCCACCCCGTACATATAGGCACTGCACCTTGACCTGCAATGTAGTGCCGGTGGAAGATTCCTCTTGTGCGTAGTTGAACAATGCAGATTCGCCGCGGGCACGTTTACTAAAAGCGGACTGCGGGTCTCTGTGCCTAATCTTTCTTCTGTGTCGTATTGCACATTAGCAGTAATTTTTCTGTGCGAAACACCGCCGTACACTGTATGTTTCGCCCCTCCATAGGTTTCACGTTGGTGGAGCTGAAACACCCTTCCCGATATGCTTCGTTCCTGCCCAATTTTTTTTTATCTAGCGGCCGTGGTGTATGTTACATTCGTTTGCTATGGGCAAGGAAGAGTTGCTTTGAGGGGCAGTTTGCTGCTCTACGATAGTGTAATACACTCAAATGTCCTTGATGGCAAGTTGCTAGCCTGATGCCGTGGTGGTCTTTATTACATTATTGTACACACGGCCGCTACATATTCTTTTATTGCAGCGCTCGTGGTAGAGCTTCCGTTTTAAAAAATCACGCGAAATCTTTTTGGGCATTTTGCTGTACAATATCTTACAAGCTCGTTGCAGTAGGGTGAAAGCGACGAGGTGTAAACAAGCCACATGCTTGCGCAGAAAAAATTTATACTGTCCCGTTTGTGATTGCATTACAATTGGCAAATTTAAGACAACTCCGTTTCTCTGACACGTACTTCGTCAAAGCGATACGTGATCCGCCAATCACGATTCGCATGCAACTCATATGCCTTTATTTATTTTGTCGCTAGCCGCCGGTAATTGTGGGGAAAGCAACGTGACATTGCCCATGCAAATGCGACCGCCCACTTCGATCCGAATTCGCGCTTGCTTGTTGACCACTGTCCTGACATCCACAAATAAACGGTAGAACCGGCTATCGTTTTCTGTCATCTCACGCTGAGGACAAAGTGTTAGGTATGGTGTATCCTTATTATAGAGATCAGCCGTTTACTCAGCCGCGCCTGCTGAGCCTTGCCCCCGGGAATTTGAGAAGTAATCTTGTACTCAGGGCAAGTTAGTCACGAATGCAGTGCTGTCGAACTGTCGGGACGTAAATATAACGCAAACACAAGCATCGGTTTAAAACTTCCGGATCGCACAGCGCACGACGACGAATTTATAATAACAGAGAGCTGAGCTAGTTGGTCAGTATTCATGGTAAAGACACAAGGCGTGTAAACACAGACACAAGAGATAGCTCAAGACACCACAAACGCCGCTAACAATTGAAAAGGCGCAGAACGGCGGAAAAAAAAAGAAGGCATGAGGACTGATCTGCGCATGCCCAAGCAATAGGCGAACCTATGAATCCGGCACTCGTGGTGGTCTACGTGAGAGATAACTATTCAGACACTTGATTTCTTCATACTGAAATAATAGCAGCGCCAAACTAAGTGGTCATAGAAGGGGAGCACAAACAAGCGCTTGTTTGTGTTCTCTGTCCCGTTATTTTGCGCTGCTATAATTCCAATATGAACCTATACTAACTAGCCCGCCTTTCATCCTTTCTGTAATTCATCACTTGATTTCCTCTTCATGCAGGTTAATCGATGGTTGGCTCACGCATACGCTACCACTATTATCGATATGCCAGGCCTCAATCACTAAACGCGTTTCTTTATTCTTATGCCGGTGCAAAATGGTGCATTCATCGAATTTTGGCGTACACTGACGCTCTCGATAATGTAAAGATAGATTACATGGTGAACCTCCGGTTAGCGATCGCTCATGTTCCATTAATCTGTCGTTAACACCAGAGATTATTATTTAATTTTTGGCTAACACCAGAGATTCTAAAGACTATTCTGTCCGTCTCTGGAACACCCTACGTAAAAGCGGCCGCAGCTAAACAGAATCCTATACACCACACACGTACGGCAATAAGTAAATTTGTTGGTATGTTCCCAAAACAAATGTCGCTCCGCTTCTTGTCTATCACCCGCTCATTCTTGCTCTGTACTGTGGCACATATCTTACCAAGCTTATTGGCAACCGTAAAAATGTTTGTGGCGTTTGTGGGGTTTTGACTTCTCTCATGTGTCCGCGTTTGCACGCCTATCTCTTCAACGTGACTATAAGCACGAGACGGGAGTAACTGCGAAACGCTTAGAGCGTTGGGTGCTGCCGTGTGCTCTCTGTACTCGCTGAACGCGTGAGCGCAGATGCTAATGGGACGCCGAGATGACGACGTGGCCCGGAATACACCATGAGAGATTTTCGCTCATCTTATTAGGCACAGTGCCGTCTAGTTTTTCGGTGTGACTGCAGCGCCAGAATAGACAGCCTAACGGATAAAAAATTGGCCGCGTATCGGCCAATTCTTTCGGCCAATGTCGTCTAAAGACGATAAAAGAGGCGCTGCGTGAGATATGGACGCCATCTGGCAATACGTCGGGAAATATGAGTGCTGTGTTGCGGGCAGGTAGTCCCGGCACAGCAGCAGGAGAAGACCGGCGGTGACCAACGCGGCCGGCGGGGACGCCAGCCAGCCCGAACACGCGGTTTGGCGCGAAGCGCTGAAGCAGAAGAATCGTCCGCACTCAACGAATACTCTCCACACATTCTTTTATTTACACATCGCCTGGGTAAAGCAGGAATGCCAGAGCGGCGCCCCATGGCATTCGTACAGTGCCATACAGAACCGAAACCGAAACAAAACAATGAGCTCGTGCAGAGGGCACAGAGGAAGGCAAGATTCAGCGCAGTCGCATTTTCAGCGCAGCTTAAGAAACCATGGTCTCTAGAATTACGTATCTATGTATTTTCTATTAAAGGAACACA